>NW_027004808.1:0-146400 GCF_036934945.1 Oncorhynchus masou masou
TGGTTACAATGTGATAGCCACGGTACCAAAACAGAGGAGAGGTTTGACCATATAATCACTACATTTTACTTTGTGTATCTACGTCATTATCACTGAGTCCACCTTAAAAATATAATATTTGACATTAGTAGTAGTTAGTAGCTAGCCACATCAATGGTCACCTTTGGTAATACATTCGTATCAATATCATTCCACATAAATGAGCTTTATTAAAGAGACTCCTGTGATTACTTTCTTAACAGAATGATGAAACTGTAGGCAAAAACAGCCATCCCAACCAGAAAATAGGCCAGGGGGAGGCGATAGCCGGCACTGCCGAGCTTCCTCACCGGGCCATAGTACCCATAGAACAACACCGAGTACTGGAGGTAGCCCTGTGGATGAAAACATCACAAAGACAAGAATTGTGAATAAACTGGGAACCAAAACAAGTTGTGGCTTAGGTCTTTAAAACACGGTGAAACTTAAAACATGCAACAAACAAATCCAAAACACTGTTGGGGCATTATTGAGACACTTTCAAGACACGATTGAAACACTATTGAGACACTTTCAAGACACTATTGAAACACTATTGAGACACTTTTGAGATGGTATTGAGACGCTATTGAGGCGGTATTGAGGTGCTATTGAGACACTATTGAACCACTTTAAAAACACTATTGAAACACTATTGAGGCGCTATTGAGGTGCTATTGAGAGACTTTTAACACATTACTGAGAGACTACTGAGGGACTGTTGAGACACTACTGAGGCACTACAAATCCTGATCCAATTCACACAGTGTAAGGATTATTATGTGGTTATTATGTGTTATTATGTGGTATTATGTGTTATTATGGTTATTATGTGTTATTATGTGGTTATTATGTGTTATTATGCGGTTATTATGTGGTTATTATGTGTTATTTTGTGTTATTATGTGGTTATTATGTGATTATTATGTGTTATTGTGCAGTTTTATGTGTTATTTTGTGTTATTTTGTGGTTATAGTGTGTTATTATGTGATTATTATGTGGTTTTTACATGTTATTTCATGGTTTTATGTGTTATTTTGTGTTATTATGTGGTTATTATGTGGTTACTGTTGCTCCTCAGGGGCCTCCGTACCTAATGTCATGCTGAGAAGAAGACTGGCAACATAAACATCACTCACAGTACAAGGAGTGGTTGAAATATAGTTTAGATGAATCGGACTACACAACAAAATGGATGTAATTAAACAGTGATATTGAGGGAACATTATTAAGAGATTAAACTGCCTTGCCCCAAGAGACCAGATGGTGTCCAGATCTTGGGCTGAGGCCAGGTGCTCCTTGGGAATGGTCTTACTCCGGGTTGTTCCGAACGGCTCTCCGGCCAGGAGCTGAGGGGAGAAATCAGATGGGTTATTATGCCAGTACAATCAATGATATGGGGGGAGGAGTGGGGGCAAATGGATTAGAAAGGGACAATGTTACCATTGAATTTGCACACACACACACACACGCACACAGAACTACAGGCCACACACACACAGTTTAACTACCCACTCCATGCCTCAAACACAATAATATAATCCCTAGATCTTTTATTTTCTCTTTTCTTCCGATCATAATCTACAATGATCTCCAAACAACCATAACATTGATCGGTCTATATGTATCAAGTAGCAACAGTAAGTTCTGATAAATAACAGGTGGATAATGGATTAAGACACAACGCTTAAAGGTTTGAATATTGACTGAATTATAGTACATAAATCATTCTATAATTAGGTCCAGCTTCACCATGACTTCACCATGTCTTCATTATGACTTCACCATGACGCCACCATGACATTACCACAACTTAACCATGACTTCATCACGATTTCACCATAACTTAACCATGACTTCACCATGTCTTCACCGTGACATCACCCCAACTTAACCATGGCTTCACCATGACATCACCACAGCTTAACCATGACTTCACCATGACATCACCACAACTTAACCATGACTTCACCACAACTTCACCATGACATCACCACAACTTCACCATGACTTCACCATGACATCACCGTGACATCACCCCGACTTCACCATGACTTCATCACGATCTCACCATGACTTCACCATGATGTCACAATGACTTCACCATGACTTCACCATGACGTCACAATGACTTCACCATGTCATCACCATGACGGTAAAATGTTTTATTGTCAGATACAAGCTAAAAGGGACTCAACCAGCGATTGGATTAAATCCCTACCAAAGTCTTATCTCTGAAAACTTCAGTCTACAAAAGAAAAATCCAATCTGTGAGGTTGGGGTGAATGAAGGAGGCAAAGGGTTGGTTGGAGAATGGATGGAAGGAAGGAGGGATGAAATGGAGGAGATTGGGAGTGAGTGATGTGCCAGCTGATGTCTGGGGAAATTGCCTGTGTCTGCATGTCAGCCGGCTAAATAAATCAGCCCTGCTTTTCCCGACATACCCAGACCAATAACAATGCCCTCTATGCATTATTTGTGAAGTCTGGCACCAAAAGTGCTGATTTTTATTGTCATACTTTGCAAGCACATACCGCAATTTACAATATCTGTGAGGTCCTCTCTTGTATCCTCTGCATACAATTCACCATTGTAACAGTCAGCTACATTCTACATTTGAAGCAGTCAAATTGTGTTAAATAAAGTTGAAATCCTCTATCGCTGTTTTTAAGTTTTGTTTTATAGAGAATTCAGTTTACTTCCTTTCCCTAATAACTTAATTATTTAGTCATGATTCACACATCTATGGTACACACATCCATGGTACACACATACATGGTACACACATCTATGATACACACATCTATGATACACACATCTATGGTACAAACAGCCCCTGTTCTTCTATTGATTGGCACACACACACACACACACACACACACACACACACACACACACACACACACACACACACACACACACACACACACACACACTAGAGGTCGACCGATTATGATTTTTCAACGCCGATACCGATACCGATTATTGGAGGACCAAAAAAGCAGATACCGATTCATCGGCCTTTTTAAAAATGTATTTATTTATTTGTAATAATGACAATTACAACAATACTGAATGAACACTTTTATTTTAACTTAATTTAATACATCAATAAAATCAATTTAGCCTCAAATAAATAATGAAACATGTTCAATTTGGTTTAAATAATGCAAAAAGAAGAAAGTAAAAGTGCAATATGTGCCATGTAAAAAAGCTAACGTTTAAGTTCCTTCCTCAGAACATGAGAACATATGAAAGCTGGTGGTTCCTTTTAACATGAGTCTTCAATATTCCAAGGTAAGAAGTTTTAGGTTGAGGTTATTATAGGAATTATAGAACAATTTCTCTCTATACGATTTGTATTTCATATACCTTTGACTATTGGATGTTCTTATAGGCACTTTAATATTGCCATAGCTTCTGTCCCTCTCATCGCTCCTACCTGGGCTCGAACCAGGAACACATTGACAACAGCCACCCTCGAAGCAGCATTACCCATCGCTCCACAATAGCCGCGGACCTTGCAGGGAAAGAGGAACAACTACTCCAAGTCTCAGACCGAGTGATGTTTGAAACGCTATTAGCGCACACCCCGCTAACTAGCTAGCCATTTCACATCGGTTACACCAGCCTAATATCGGGAGTTGATAGGCTTGAAGTCATAAACAGCGCAATGCTTGAAGCACAGCGAAGATCTGCTGGCAAAACGCACGAAAGTGCTGTTTGAATGAATGCTTACGAGCCTGCTGCTGCCTACCACCGCTCAGCCAGACTGCCCTATCAAATATCAAATCATAGACTTAATTATATAACATAATAACACACAGAAATACGAGCCTTAGGTCATTAATATGGTCAAATCCGGAAACTATCATTTATAAAATAAAGGTTTATTCTTTCAGTGAAATACGGAACAGTTCCTTATTTTATCTAACGGGTGGCATCCATAAGTCTAAATATTCCTGTTACATTGCACAACCTTCAATGTTATGTCATTTACGTAAAATTCGGGCAAATTAGTTCGCAAGGAGCCAGGCGGCCCAAACTGTTGCAAATACCCTGACTCTGCGTGCAAGGAACACAAGAGAAGTGACACAATTTCCCTAGTTTAATATTGCCTGCTAACATGAATTTCTTTTAACTAAATATGCAGGTTTAAAAATATATACTTCTGTGTATTGATCTCAAGAAAGGCATTGATGTTTATGGTTAGGTACATTCGTGCAACGAGCCAGGCAAACCAAACTGCTGCACATACCCTGACTCTGTTGCACAGAACGCAAGAGAAGTGACAATTTCCCTAGTTAAAAGAAATTAATGTTAGTGGGCAATATTAACTAAATATGCAGGTTTAAAAATATATACTTGTGTATTGATTTTAAGAAAGGCATTGATGTTTATGGTTAGGTACACATTGATGCAACGACAGTGCTTTTTTCATGAATGCACTTGTTAAATCACCCGTTTGGTGAAGTAGGCTGTGATTCAATGAAAAATTAACAGGCACCGCATTGATTAGATGCAACGCAGGACAAGCTAGTAATATCATCAACCATGTGTAGTTAACTAGTGATTATGTTAAGATTGATTGTTTTTTATAAGATAAGTTTAATGCTAGCTAGCACCTTACCTTGGCTCCTTGCTGCACTTGCATAACAGGTAGTCAACCTGCCACGCAGTAGTCGGCCATGATCGGTGTCCAAAAATGCAGATTACCGATTGTTATGAAAACTTGAAATCGAACCTAATTAATCGGCCACTCTAGCACACACACACACACACACACACACACACACACACACACACACACACACACACACACACACACACACACACACACACACACACACACACACACACACACACACACACACACACACACACACACACACACACACACACACACACACACACACCTCAGGTATGACTATGAATGCTCCAGTCATGACAGTAAGGACTATGTTGATACCAAACAGCCATCTGAGGAAGATGAAGTAGGAGGCCACCCCTGACCCAAAGTGACCTAAGAGGGAAACAGAGACAGGGGTGTATGGTGAAGTTAACCCAAGACCGTTTGGGTCAGTTTTGCATTTTCACCACTAATGTTTTAAGTTAAGGTTTGGGGTAGGTGAAGCTGATCCTAGATCTGTACTATGGGAAAGGAGACAGATAATCACAAATCATCTCAAACCAAACTGAAATTATTTAAAATTTCAGACATTACATTTATTTATTTTACATTTTAATTGTCACATGCTTGGTAAACAACAGGTGTAGACTGAAACGCTAACTTAAAATATAAATAAAATAACAATACACACTGGTTACCAGTACAGAGTCTATGTGCAGGGGTACGAGGTAATAACTTGGCTATACACACGGGTTACCAGTACAGAGTCTATGTGCAGGGGTACGAGGTAATAACTTGGCTATACACACAGGTTACCAGTACAGAGTCTATGTGCAGGGGTACGAGGTAATAACTTGGCTATACACACTGGTTACCAGTACAGAGTCTATGTGCAGGGGTACGAGGTAATAACTTGGCTATACACACTGGTTACCAGTACAGAGTCTATGTGCAGGGGTACGAGGTAATAACTTGGCTATACACACTGGTTACCAGTACAGAGTCTATGTGCAGGGGTACGAGGTAATAACTTGGCTATACACACTGGTTACCAGTACAGAGTCTATGTGCAGGGGTACGAGGTAATAACTTGGCTATACACACAGGTTACCAGTACAGAGTCTATGTGCAGGGGTACGAGGTAATAACTTGGCTATACACACTGGTTACCAGTACAGAGTCTATGTGCAGGGGTACGAGGTAATAACTTGGCTATACACACTGGTTACCAGTACAGAGTCTATGTGCAGGGGTACGAGGTAACAACTTGGCTATACACACGGGTTACCAGTACAGAGTCTATGTGCAGGGGTACGAGGTAATAACTTGGCTATACACACAGGTTACCAGTACAGAGTCTATGTGCAGGGGTACGAGGTAATAACTTGGCTATACACACTGGTTACCAGTACAGAGTCTATGTGCAGGGGTACGAGGTAATAACTTGGCTATACACATGGGTTACCAGTACAGAGTCTATGTGCAGGGGTACGAGGTAATAACTTGGCTATACACACTGGTTACCAGTACAGAGTCTATGTGCAGGGGTACGAGGTAATAACTTGGCTATACACACAGGTTACCAGTACAGAGTCTATGTGCAGGGGTACGAGGTAATAACTTGGCTATACACACTGGTTACCAGTACAGAGTCTATGTGCAGGGGTACGAGGTAATAACTTGGCTATACACACTGGTTACCAGTACAGAGTCTATGTGCAGGGGTAGGAGGTAATAACTTGGCTATACACACGGGTTAACCGTACAGAGTCTATGTCCAGGGGTAGGAGGTAATAACTTGGCTATACACACGGGTTACCAGTACAGAGTCTATGTGCAGGGGTAGGAGGTAATAACTTGGCTATACACACTGGTTACCAGTACAGAGTCTATGTGCAGGGGTACGAGGTAATAACTTGGCTATACACACTGGTTACCAGTACAGAGTCTATGTGCAGGGGTACGAGGTAATAACTTGGCTATACACACAGGTTACCAGTACAGAGTCTATGTGCAGGGGTACGAGGTAATAACTTGGCTATACACATGGGTTACCAGTACAGAGTCTATGTGCAGGGGAGTCTATACACACTGGTTACCAGTACAGAGTCTATGTGCAGGGGTACGAGGTAATAACTTGGCTATACACACAGGTTACCAGTACAGAGTCTATGTGCAGGTGTACGAGGTAATAACTTGGCTATACACACGGGTTACCAGTACAGAGTCTATGTGCAGGGGTACGAGGTAATAACTTGGCTATACACACGGGTTACCAGTACAGAGTCTATGTGCAGGGGTACGAGGTAATAACTTGGCTATACACACGGGTTACCAGTACAGAGTCTATGTGCAGGGGTAGGAGGTAATAACTTGGCTATACACACGGGTTACCAGTACAGAGTCTATGTGCAGGAGTACGAGGTAATTGAGGAAGATACAGTATGTAGGTATAGGTGGGGATAAAGTGACTAGACAACAGTATAGATAGTAGACAGTAGCAGCAGCGTCTGTGATGAGTGTGGAAGTGTGAGTGTGGCGACAATACACATTACAGTAAAAGGAAATTAACTAATATTTTACTGTAATATAGTCAATATCTTACATGTTCAAGTAAGTAATAAAACATGTTATTAAAAGTTGTTACTTTCTATTTTCTTGATCCTCATCTCCCAGGGAATAAACAGAACCACGATGTTGTACAGCAACCTGGAGACCTTCTTCAGCAGCTGAAAATATATGAGCATTTTCTATTAGTGTGTGTGTATATATTTATATATATCCTGTATATATTTGTCTGCATGGCTTTTTTGAATGATTGATTTACTGTTATTATCGTGTCTTATTTCAGATGCCCAAATCATTGGACTTAAACAGTCAATTATTTTCAGGGTGTGTGTGCATGTGTGTGTGTTTGTGTTTAAGGAGGAAGAGGTTAAAATCTTGGCTTAATTTTCTCAGAGAATATCTGTTGATTCAGTAGCCAACACATACAAAGCAACACCAGTCAAGTCCCATCACTTAACATCAAATGAACATATCCCAATGTACCATAGATAAATATTGTATTTAATTAATTTAATGATTTCGTGATAGGGAGAGGTACTTAATTCAAAAGTCAAGATATGATTATTCATATACACATAAGTCCATTCGTTGAACAAATGGATGTGATTTCTAAATTGTAATTAAGCAGAAGCCAATATATATATATAATTAATTATTCCTCATCAATCTACTTTCTAAAAGTCAATTAATTTTAATGGTGCTTCGGTAGCCTTGCCCAATGCCTGAACATTTTAATTAAACCAAACCATAACAACAGGCTATAAATTTGCTTGGCTGCGGTTTGCTGAGGCTGTGTGTGTGCCTATGTGTGTGCCTGTGTGTGTGTGTGTGTGTGTGTGTGTTGTGTGTGTGTGTGTGTGTAAGTGTGTCTGTGTCTGTCTGTGTGTGTGTGTGTGTGTGTCTGTGTCTGTCTGTCTCTGTGTGTGTGTGTGCGTGTGTGTGTGTACAGAGAGAAGCCTACAGGCAGAGGGAGCAGTGTCGAGCTCTAACCTCACGGTCTCGTAAACACAGTGAGAACAGAAAAGCAATGTTAAGTGTATAACTCAGCCTACAGAACAGAGGGAATGGACACAGTAACAATCAGGCTGAAGGCATCAGATTGTTGCACTGCAGTAGAGAAATAGTAAGATAATTCTCTTAGCTAATTTTCAATGAAATCATATGTGAAAAGTAGCCTGACACATTGATATGCCTGGCACAGCAGAGTTTGTTTCATTATTTGAAAACAACAGTACGCTATGAGATGTCAAAACGTAATACTTTACCTGTTGCCTTTGTTTACTAGAACCCCCATATTTTGGACAAAGTAGATCATCCACATGCAATAAAATGTGCTACAGCAAGTGAAACTATGACTATGAAGATGCATTTTAAGTGGTACAGTCTGTCACGCCCTGGTCGAGGTATTTTGTGTTTATCTTCATTTATTTGGTCAGGCCAGGGTGTGGCATGGGGTTTTTGTATGTGGTGTGTTGGTATTGGGTTTGTAGCTTAGTGGGGTGTTCTAGTTAAGGCTATGGCTGTCTGAAGTGGTTCTCAATCAGAGGCAGGTGTGTATCGTTGTCTCTGATTGGGAACCATATTTAGGCAGCCATATTCTTTGTGTGTTTCGTGGGTGATTGTCCTTAGTGTCCTTGTTCCTGTATCTGTGTTAGTTTACACTAGTATAGGCTGTTTCGGTTTTCGTTACGTTCTTTGTTTTGTAGTGTTTGTATTTAGATTTGTGTTACGTTTTGTTCATTAAACATGGATCGCAATCTACACGCTGCATTTTGGTCCGACTCTCTTTCACCGCATGAAAACCGTTACACAGTCATTGTGTTGTATAATGAGTGTGTTTGTGAACCTTCTTGCAGTATGTGTGTGTGTGTGAACCCACATCAGCCCCAGCAGCCTGGTACCCTCTGGTCCTTGTTAGCCTCCCCTCGTACTTCAGGACAATCTCTCTGGCCTGCCTGGAACAAACACAGGGAGATAACAATGGCTTTTAAACTCTGATCTACAGTCAGTAGAAACACAAACACATCACACTGGAAGAGCGAATATGATTCAATACACTGATCTAGGTAAATCAGATATAGTAAAACATTTTAAAGACATGTAAATTATGATTCCAGAGATTGATGTAATTTCCGACAAAAATAACTTGCAGCAGGTTAAACCCTTGCATGGTCCTAGTTCAGCTTTACTGTGCGTGGGAGTAGAGTATTCCTGCTGTGGTTCTCAACCCATCACTGGGGTAGTTCAGATGTCTGTGGCACTTGCTCTAATCAACGATGCCTACTCTCAACAGGCTTTTCACAGACTCATGTGCTCCTCTGAAATTATACATCTTAAATAAAAATGGTTTAGGGCAGATTAAAAATATATTTTAGAAAGAGAGGAGGAGACTAAATAAAAAGAGCCAAAGCGGGAAGGGTGGAGACGGACGGTAACGGAATTCTGGTTTCCATGGTTTCGTACTTGTGCCTATATCACCAGACCATTGGGCCTGCACACTCTTTTCATCTTTCAACTTGCTTATGGTACTACTACTAGGATAAAATGTATTGTTGATATGTATGTTATGTATGTATGTTATGGTACCACTAAGATAAACTCTATGGTTGATATCCTGTATGTTATGGTACTACTACTAGGATAAACTCTATGGTTGATATAATTTATGTTTGTAATGACTGTCTGATTGCTGCATTGGTACAGGTGTCCCTATTAAAATGTATAGCTGTTTAAATACCTAGATAAATAAAATGCACTGGAAATATAAATATTTAATACAAAAAAAAAGTTGAGTGTGCCATTTCAAAACAAATCAAATGAACTTCGAGATAAACGGGGACAGGAATTTCACAACAAGCATAACAGGTGAAAACGGGGGTATGAACCAGTGATTTGCAGTGTAAAATATGAGGTGTTTTTGCAGGGGGTGTAATCAGCAGTATTCACCCAGAGATTACTGAGGACGTAAAACGCAGGCTTGCATCTCATCCGTGTGACGGTCATAAAGCCTAGAGCAGTAATAACAAACCACCCATATAAAACCTGCTATGGCTAGAACCTACTCAGCACATCTTAGGAGGTCTCTCTCTCTCGCTCTCGCTCGCTCACTCTCTCGTTCTCCTGAAGTGATGCTCTTTGAGAAAAATACTGTAAACGGCTATAGTCAAATCACATCTATGTGTGGTTATAAAAAAAGAGTGACTTTAGGCTATTTACTGTATTAAAAAATTCATATTGAATTGTGTTTGCCTGACAACGCAACAAAATATTAACATTTTAAAAATATGTATCTGCTGCTTGGATAGTTCCATCTTAGCCACTGGCTTAATCCCGTTCTTTAACTTTTATTTTTGGTTGAGTTGGAGACGTGGATCTAACTTGTAGACAATTTAATAAGCTATTTACTGTATTTCAAAACATCATCCAGAAACCCCAGGCCTATTGTTCTATTGTCCATTTTTTGTTGAATTCTGGGTTGAATATGAGCAATTGTCGTTGATGACTTTGAAAATGCTATAAGGCTTAAATAGCCTCATTGATGATCCGTGAGTGATACAGTATGGTCATTTTGCTCTGTTAAACCTTCCCCTTTGGAATGACTTCCATAGCAATGGTGAATCTAAGTGGAGATCTCAACAATCATTGTCACAATAGCACATTGGTTATAGTCAGAGACAAACATCATAGCTAACCAGGGCTGGGCTTGGTTAAAACCCTGGGAAAGAGACCAAAGGGTAGCTGTAGATAGATCAACTCTCCAGTAGGAGGTGCTGCCCAGACTATTGTTTGTTTTCTGAAAGTGGATATAACATTGAAAATCTGACATTCTTTTAAAGGTAAAATTTCAACATATATTATAGAAGGTTATCTATGTTGAAAATTGGTTACCATGATGACATAATCTTATTTCACCCTCAAAACAGTTTACGAAGATAACGTTTTTCAAATCCAATGTATTTTCCATGTAGATCCACGTCACAATAAAGTACCAGGCAAAGTATTATTGTATTATTGTACAATGTAGAGAATAGCAAAAATAAAGACAAACCCTTGAATGAGTAGGTATTGTAAAACCTTTGACCGGTAGTGTATATTGACAAATTATGTTGAAACAACGTTGATTCAACCAGTTTGTGTCAAGAGGGACACAACCCATCCCCTTATCCAATTATCAGCTGAGGTCAAACACACGTGAGTCTACAAATTCAATTCTCTTCCTCAATAGTGAGTAGCGAAAGAATACTATATAAAAAGTCTAAATGAGTATGACATCCGGGCATTTAAAGCATACTTAACTTGATAATTTTGACATACTATAAGACTTAAATATTTGCAAACCTAAAACGCTTACTATTTAGGACAGAAGTACAGGTATCTGGACAAGGTCCAAATGTCTAATCTGTGTTGTCAGGAGACATCTGGATTCCGATTTGAATTTAATAGCATCCTAAACCCCCAGAACAGGAGACAAACACAAAGGTATCAGGTGTGTCCCTCTAGATGCATGGTGTTTGTATAGTCAATGTGTGTGGAACTGGAGGTTCTGACCCCAGTAAAAATAGGAACTAGGTGAACTAACAGCTGATGAAATAATTACTCTGCTAATTTGGTTTATTTTCTGTGGGAGGAGCCATTAACGTGGCGAGGGAGTGAGGAGCCCGGGAGAGTCAGATGTTAATCGTTATTTACTTCGCCTCATGCTTTACATTCCGATGGCTCCTCCGCCCATTAGCGACAGAGAGTTAGAGCTTTTTCACCATTTATGAGCTCTCAGGTGTTAATGAAGAGCTAGTGTTTACATGTTTCCCCTATCTGACATGTTAATGGGTTTGGATAACCAGCCTGCAGGGGAAAACAACAGCGAAGAGGGAACAAAACGTGCACTTGACTATGCATAGGGGTTCTTATACTGTGGTCAAATGCATATTGTGATAAATCCATTTGTATACCCGTCCTGTCCATCTTAAGGAATTAAACCTAAGGCTGCATCCCCAATGGCCCCCTCTGCCCTACATAGTGCAATACTTTTGACCAGAACCCTATATGCCCTGGTAAAAAATGGTGCACGAAATATGGAATAGGGTGCCATTTTGGAGAGTTCTAAGATGCTGTACCTAAATCTCTGCCTTGGTTATTTTGAGCTCCAACACCTGTTACAATTAATTAGTATTATAACTATTGGACCTGTTACCTTGAATTAGTATTATAACTATTGGACCTGTTACCATGAAATAGTATTATAACTATTGGACCTGTTACCTTGAATTAGTATTATAACTATTGGACCTGTTACCATGAAATAGTATTATAACTATTGGACCTGTTACCATGAATTAGTATTATAACTATTGGACCTGTTACCATGAAATAGTATTATAACTATTGGACCTGTTACCATGAATTAGTATTATAACTATTGGACCTGTTACCATGAATTAGTATTATAACTATTGGACCTGTTACCATGAAATAGTATTATAACTATTGGACCTGTTACCATAATTAGTATTATACTAATTGGACCTGTTACCATGAAATAGTATTATAACTGTTGGACATGTTACCATGAATTGTATTACTGTATTGGACTGTTACCATAACACAGTATTATAACTATTGGACCTGTTACCATTAATTAGTATTATACTGGTTGGACCCATAACCAGGATTGAATTAGTATTATAACTATTGAACCTGTTACCTTGAATTGGAATTAAAAGGATTTTATAATGCTGGATAATAATAATAATTGAGTATTCCTTGAATAGCTGGAATGTTTTTTGTCACCTCATAACTCTAGGATTGAGTACTGTGGTGCTGGACAATACCATAACACAGGATTGAGTACTGTGGTGAAGGACAATACCATAACACAGGATTGAGTACTGTGGTGAAGGACAATACCATAACACAGGATTGAGTACTGTGGTGAAGGACAATACCATAACACAGGATTGAGTACTGTGGTGAAGGACAATACCATAACACAGGATTGAGTACTGTGGTGAAGGACAATACCATAACACAGGATTGAGTACTGTGGTGAAGGACAATACCATAACACAGGATTGAGTACTGTGGTGAAGGACAATATCATAACACAGGCTTGAGTACTGTGGTGAAGGACAATACCATAACACAGGATTGAGTACTGTGGTGAAGGACAATACCATAACACAGGATTGAGTACTGTGGTGCTGGACAATACCATAACACAGGATTGAGTACTGTGGTGAAGGACAATACCATAACACAGGATTGAGTACTGTGGTGAAGGACAATACCATAACACAGGATTGAGTACTGTGGTGAAGGACAATACCATAACACAGGATTGAGTACTGTGGTGAAGGACAATACCATAACACAGGATTGAGTACTGTGGTGAAGGACAATACCATAACACAGGATTGAGTACTGTGGTGAAGGACAATACCATAACACAGGATTGAGTACTGTGGTGAAGGACAATACCATAACACAGGATTGAGTACTGTGGTGAAGGATTGAGTACTGTGGTGAAGGACAATACCATAACACAGGATTGAGTACTGTGGTGAAGGACAATACCATAACACAGGATTGAGTACTGTGGTGAAGGACAATACCATAACACAGGATTGAGTACTGTGGTGAAGGACAATATCATAACACAGGGTTGAGTACTGTGGTGAAGGACAATATCATAACACAGGATTGAGTACTGTGGTGAAGGACAATACCATAACACAGGATTGAGTACTGTGGTGAAGGACAATATCATAACACAGGATTGAGTACTGTGGTGAAGGACAATACCATAACACAGGCTTGAGTACTGTGGTGAAGGACAATACCATAACACAGGATTGAGTACTGTGGTGCTGGACAATATCATAACACAGGATTGAGTACTCGTATGTTGCGATGATCTCCTTCTGTGGAGGACAATACCATAAGGGGTCAACATGTTACAAGCTGTGCTCTGCTTGAGTGTTGATAGTTGCTTTTTCTCTGTAAAGGACAATACCATAAGCAAGGCAAATGGTAAGAGTTCATGCATGACAATACCATAACACATGCCCACCTGCTCCAGAAGTGGAGGACAATACCATAATACAAGCTTGAGTATTCCTGTGGAGGAAAATACCATAAGACAGGCATTTGAAACGGTGGTGGACAAAACAAGAGTCCATTTGACATTCACCACATTAACTTAATTTTAGGAACACTTTCATTAAAATATAGCAGTGTGTGGGCTTTACAATATAAATATTCATTTGTGTGTGTGCATGATTTACCTCAGTCAGAGGATTTGAGTTTGTGTCTCATCCTCCTGAAGCAGTACCCTGGGTGTGTATGTTGGTGATGGTGTGTACGACTGTGTGTCTACTCTATTCAGTATGATGTGCATCTATGTGCCTTACTTGAGGGCTTTGAGCTTGCGCCTCATAGGCCAGGCTCGGGTGCATCCAATGTTGGCGATGATCTCCTTCTGAAACTGGATGTTCTGGAACATCTGCTCTGGGTTTAAAGAAAGGATTGCTGTCCACAATGCTCATCCTCCTTGCCCTCCTCATCTGATTGGCTGCAATGGGACCAAAGGAAACAATTCACCAAAAATCAAACTTTCAACATCCGCTCTGTCGGGGTCCCTCAAGGATCCATTTTGTGCCCACTTTAATTTAGTATATACATCAATGCAGATGTATGCAGACGATACAGTGTTCTACTGTATGTACATGTCAAGACAAAGCAACAGCCAAAGCAACAGCAACGAACAAAATAGCTGACTGATTGGACTATTCATGTCTAACATTGAACAAAACAAAAACTGTCTGCATGTATTTTTCCACCAGGAACAGTGAGACCATCAGCCTGAGGGAATTTCATAAAAATGTAACTTGTAAAAAATTAAAAAATGTATCCTTTTTAGATAAAACTATACAAAATATAATCAGGTCACCAAATAACTATTTTGCTAAGGTATACAGTAGCCTCAACAGCACTCTGTAGGGTAGCACCATGGTGTAGCCAGAGGACAGCTAGCTTCCGTCCTCCTCTGTGTATATTCACATCAATACAAAACCAAGGAGGCTCATGCTTCTCACCGCCTTCCATAGACTTACACAGAAATTATGACAACTTCCGGATGACGTCCTCCAGCCTATCAGCCTATTGCAGCATGAACTGACATGTTGTCCACCCAATCATAAGATCAGAGAATTAATCTAGCACTGAAAGCATAAGATACAGTTAGCTAGGAGTGTAATGTATAACATGTAGTGAGTAGTTGTCTCAAAAGAGAGAAAGACTATAGTTGAACGTTTTGAACAAATTAATTTCTTCCAAAATGAAGGAGAAGCAAGAGAGAAATAGAGAGTAATTTTTTTCAGTTTCAGTTTCACTTACTTAGTTAGCAAATGCAGCTAGCTAGTTTAGCCTACTGAAACACCCTGCTCAAACAGAGGGATGCTATGTTAGCTAGCTGGCAATGACTTTCCAACACAACACGGGAACTCTTCCAAGTCAAGATAAGATGTTGGTTTTATTAATTTATTGCCACCCGGCCCGCTGGTGTAACTGCTTACTGACTCTACACTGTAACGTTACTGCATGATTGTAGTGGGTTTACTAACGCAGTAGTTCTATTAGCTAAGCTGACTATGACATTACTTTAGCTAATATGGTGATAACGATGTAGGCTGTTTGTAGAGGTTTGGCTTGGAAAGTTTTCAGTCTGCCGATTCAGTTGAAAAACGTTTCTTAAATGGAAGCAAACAACAAAACGGGGATAAACATACCTGAATTTGTCCAATAGAAACTATTGTTTGCAACTGTCGTGTCTTTGGCTATGCCGGATTAAGTGATATGACATGCTATTCTATAAAATCGTTTCTCTGTAATTAATATTACCTGATTAAGCTAATCAGGTAAATGTAATTAACTAGAAAGTCGGGTCACCACAAAATAATGTTTATAGAGCTGTTATCTTCTGAATAAACTCTTAAAGACCTAGTAATCTTTTACATCAATAGCAGTCAATATTTAATCGTCACTTTATTCAGTCTCATCTAAAAGTTATATATTCTTGGTTATCTTCATGAACCCTGGCTAAAACGTTGAATCAGCAATACAAAATTTGGTTTAATTATTTATTTACTAAATGCCTAAATAATCACACAGAATTACATCTACACAGAATGAATCATACATTGATTACAAATTATGTCATAAAGAAAACGTCCCTGGTGGACCGAACAGATAAGACAGCTGGTTACACAAAGAGAGGGGTTGGGTTTGAATGAAAGAGCGGGAAGACTGAGTTACAAAAGGAGACGCTATGCTTTCGTAAATACAGTATCTTATGCATTCTAAATTACCGCCCATTTGAAAAAGGAAAATGCTATTAATATTTACTCTGAGCTGCGCTCCGGTAGGTTGGTCATAGATGGTAGGCCAGGTTGTCATTTGAAGCATGTCTGGTGGTAGAACGGTTACTTTGTGGTATTGTTGTGTGTGTTAGATTAGATACGTCGTCCGTTCTTTCCTAGCCCACGTTTACAGCGACTGCTGCTAACTCAAAGCCTAGGAGGTATCACTTTTGGAGTGAATAAGAGTTCAAAGTTCAGACCAAGTTGCCATACTTTTAAGCTCATGCTATATTCTGGCTGGTATAGTCGAAATTCATCCTTCCAGGGTGTAGGTCGTCACCTTCACATTGAAATTCGATGCCAATTGCGTTAGGTTCTTGCTGATGTTGGCTTAGTTCTGTAGGTGGTCTTTGTCCTTTCAACGGGGGGACTGCCAGTCCGCACGTCCTTGGAACAGAAAGTTACATTTTCGTCCAGGGGGTTATATAGGATTGGGGGAGAGAGCCGTGTTTCATAGTTTACAACCCATATCTGTTCACTTGGCCTCTGAGTAAGCAGAGTGGTGTTCTTCTGACAAACTGTTCTCTCATTAAGAAGCTAAAAATGACATTTTATCTTTTCACAAATAGTTTCATATTTAAACATTTAAATTGCACAACAAGTCCATGTGAATCTGATATCTAGAATGTGTAGATTTTCCAAGATACAGTTTATGTTGCCCTATCATCAGTAATCATGTCTCAGACGCCAACTGAACTGACATCATATTCATTAAATCCCAACGCATATTTTCAACTGGTTGGATTACGGAACATGGTTCCGTTTCCCATCTTGTGAAGTCACCAGACTCTCTCTCAATGTTAACAAAGGGATTTTCAATAGTCACATCGGTAGAGCAGAGAGAGGAAAAAGGGGAAAGGTATTTATGGGGGTCATACACCTCCCCTCCCAGGCCAAAGTCATGACATAACTGTTGCACTAATGATTGCACCCTATATCAGCTAGATGCAGACAAGAGTGTGCAAGGCGGTATTCAATGTCACCGTCTGTCATCTCAAATGTGTCTCTCAACCTGTGTGCACCTACGTTGTAAACTTTCATTCATAGGCTAGGTTGTAGCAAACCTCATGATGGACATAGGGAAAATCTGAATATCATAGATGGGATGACGTATTGCTGCATAATGCTGTGGTAAACATGCTGGTTAAGTGTGACTTGAATTCTAAATAAATCACTGACAGTGTCACCAGCAAAGCACCCCCACACCATCACACCTCCTCCTCCATCCAATACACATGCAGAGATAATCCGTTCACCTACTCTGAGTCTCACAAAGATGGCGATTTGAACCCAAAATTTCCAATTTGGACAGATTTCCACCGGTCTAATGTCCATTGCGTGTGTTTCTTGGCCAAAGCAAGTCTCTTCTTATATTTGGTGTCCTTTAGTAGTGGTTTCTTTGCAGCAATTCAACCATAAAGGCCTGATTAACACAGTCTCCTCTGAACAGTTCATGTTGAGATGTGTCTGTTACTTGAACTCCGTGAAGCATTTTTTTGGGCTGCAATCTGAGGCTGGTAACTCTAATGAACTTATCCTCTGCAGCAGAGGTAACTCTGGGTCTTCCTTCCTGTGGCAGTCCTCATGAGAGCCAGTTTCATCATAGAGCTTGATATTTTTGTGACTGCACTTGAGGAAACAAAAAATTACAGAAATTTCCCAGATTGACTGACCTTCATGTCTTGAAGTAATGATGGACTGTCGTTTGTCTTTGCTTATTTGAGCTGTTATTGCCATAATATGGACTTGGTCTTTTACTAAATGGGGCTATCTTCTGTATAATGCCCCACCTTGTCACAACACAACTGATTGTCTCAAACGCATTAAGAAGGAAAGAAATTCCACAAATTAACAAGATACAGCTGTTAATTGTAATGCATTCCAGGTGACTACCTCATGAAGCTGGTTGAGAGAATGCCAGAGTGTGTACAGCTGTTATCAAGACAAAGGGTGGCTACTTTGAAGAATCTCAAATACAAAATATATTTTGATTTGTTTAACACTTTTCTGGTTACTACAGTACATGATTCCATATGTGTTGATTCATAGTTTTGATATCTTCACTATTATTATACAATGTAGAAAATAGTAAAAAAATAAAGAAAAACCCAGGAATGTCTAGGTGTATCCAAACTTTTGCCTGGTACCTGACTCTATATATATATTTGAATAGTGTGTTATATTGTAGCATTGCATTGATGTTGATTGTTTTCTGCCCAGGGACTACAGATGAAACTGAGCAATCTAGCTCAATCTGGTGCAATGGCATGTTGTACATGGTCCCCGACAAATACATGAATACATCAGAAATAATACGAGGACCAGAATGGCAACAAGCCCTTGGGCTGTATTGGATTTTATCATCCATCTTGTATTATATATGTAATGTTGTCTCCTGCTGGAGCAGCCTTCTACCTTAATTATCAAATACATTCAGTCAATCAATCACTAACCTGTTTGACAACCTGGATGAGGATACATTTATACGACAACAGTTTCCATGTATACATGTAACTTACACTTTTGCAAGTCATAAAAAAGGATGCTATGGAGTTGAGGTCAAAAACGGAGAAATAATCATGTCCTCCGTCCACACAATGCATATTCATTTGGCACATGGAAAGCAATTTACATCTTACCACAGAGGGCTCTACATGGAACCCAAAAGGGTTCTACCTGGAAGCAAAAAGGGTTCTTCTACGGGACAGCCGAAAAACCCTTTTAGGTTGAAGATAACACCTTTATTGTAAGATTGTAGAACTCACCCTGGCTGGTTGTCTTGATAAGATGAGTAAATCCGCCTGGAGTTCTTCCTGACCCTCTTGTGTGGCTTCATGGTAGTCGAGGGTCTACTGACCACAGCAGTCTCAGACACGCCACTCATCCTGACCGGAATTCAGTGTGTGTTTCTGAGTGTGGGTGTGTGTATGTAAACTTTCAGCTCTGTCCATCCATCTGTGTGTGTGTTAGGGTCAGACTGTGTATGTGCATGACCAGTGTCCCTGCGTGTGTGTGTTCTCCGTGGTATTTGCTTGACCGTGTGTATGTCCAGTTCAGTTCAAACTTTCAGAAAGCACTGACTTGACACATCCCCCTGTGCTCTCCTGAGACTCTCTGCAGACTGATTGAGGCAAAGCTGAATGAAGTCTAGGGGCCGTGTGTATGTGTGTGCGTGTTGGAGCTGAGAGACGGGAGTGGCTGGGGCAACCTGCAGTCGTGGTACCTCATTGGAGCATCAGACAGACCCTTGGCCGCACAAGCCCTGCCTGACTCTTTCTCGGATCCAATCAGAGAAATACTGAACTCTTAAAGGGCTAGTGCATGCAACACACACACCACACACACACACCTCCCTGGCTGTCATGAGTTGTATATTTGTGGCTAACACAACTATGGTTGGTTTGTGTGTTTTTCTCCAATCAAACTCAAATAATGAATCAATGATAATATCTTCTAACAGTAAAGCCTGTGACTCCATTCATTCAAACCCATAATGCAGTATAGGCCACTATGAGGGGAGTTTACTTGGTGTTTTTTTTACAATAGCAATTTGCTCATCCATTTGACCCCAGTGAAATGAATACAATCTAAAACCTTTATCAATTCACTTCATGAACTGACTGAATTGAAAAGTGAATTGATCTAACCCTGGTAGATAGTGGATACCGATCATAGTATATGATTTAAATAATATAGTGTACATTGTAATTCTTTCGATTTCATTCAGTTTCTTCCTAAGCAGGTCTAAAATGAAACCCTGAGCATTAAATAAACCCCTTTGGAACCTTTTGCCAGGAACACACAGAGAACTTTAATCCGGTTCACATACAGAGGTGCTTTCATAAGCCTTGGGGTGTAGTCAAATCAGATCAAATCACACCTCTTAACACAAATACAAGGGAATGTCTCTTCTCTGAGAAGTGACACCACGGCTAGTTAACAATGATATGATAATGGGCCATATGTTCAGTTGGCTCGTGTTGTCGTTAGTCTGTCGTTTTAGAATAGAAGGCAGAAGGTTATCGTAGCCCAATCGAGAGGGGACATGTTTTTTTATGCCATTTTTTAATTGAGTTCTCTGTGAGTGGACTCCATGGAGCACATCAGACAGGAACGTCTATGTGGGAGTCGATGGAAAAGTTTTAATTACTGAAAACCTGGAGACTGAATTGTCAGATCGAGGTCTTGCATGCTTAATAAGACATTTGAGGAAAAGTTCAGGGATGATGTCCCAAATGGCACTATATTCCCTACATAGTGCACTACTTTTGACAAGGTCCTAGAGGCTCTGGTCAAAAGTAGTGTACTAGAATATAGGGTGCCATTTGGGACATCATCCTGGAAGTAGGGATGTTATGAACAAAATGTTGTTTTAGTTTAAAGTTATTTCCAGTTATTTTAGTGAGGTATTAAAGGCTGAATTAAGACAGAGTTTGTGAAAAACCCTGGGCCGACTTCTTTAAATCTATGCTTTAATATGTAATAACAAAAGTGATATTTTATTATGTACTGGCACTGACTACCCAGGCCTGCAAGCAAAAATGGTTGCAACGACTGGCTAACGCCCTTTGCAGTGCCATGGGTTTTACACCGGTTTTAAAATGATTTTTGATTTTTATTTTTGTACTTATTTTTGGTGACAGAAAAACAACATCTTTACCTGGTTATCTGACCAGAAAAGCATCTTAAAACCAGAAAATGATGTCATTATGGTATCCCATGCCAAATAGGGTGGTATGAATTGGGGTTATGCTGTGTATGGACTGCAATCTCTCCAGAAAACAGACAGGCCACACTAGGTCATCTTGCTTTGTAGATTTACTATCCCTTTAAGGTGGCTGGGCTGAATAGGAGAGATGTGCATGCTTACATCTCGTATCCAGACAGACTAGCTATCAAAGAATAGCACCATCATTATCTACAGTAATTACACAGTACTGCTTCACTGGGTTCCTCCACTGTACTGTCTCTCCCCCTACACACTCTTACAATGAACACACACACTCCCACACCCGAGCTCACACACACCCAAGTAATTCAGGCATCAATGGCTATTGTGACTAGTAGAATAGAGCTGTCGGCTATGCTTCAGTACTTTGAACACAAGTTTGGATAGTTCACGAGACATAAATTTGATGAAAGGTTAATTAGAAGTTTGTGGAAGCGTATATAAAGGCTTTATCAACATTATCTCACTGTGCCAGCCTCTGGAGACAGAGGTTCCGGCTGTAGGGGCTTCTATGGACCTTCCATTATAGGACATCACCACACAACGTTTTTAAAGACGTTTACCTCTGGAGTCTACTTTGAGTTTCAGGAAGGCTTTGGGATGATATTTCATTATGAGCCGTGGATGAAATCGTGTTAAATACCATAAACCTCTAGTCCTCTACATAACAGCACTGTGATTTATTTCACGCCAAATGACCAAGATCAAAAGGGCAGTAATCTAAAAGACCATGGGGCAGTTTCCCAGACCCAAATTAGGACTAAAAAGTAGAGCCTCCATTGAAGGTGCTTTCTGATTCAGGACTAGGTTTGTGTCCGAGAAACGGCCCCTCAACAGTCATTACAGATTTCAGATATAGACAATCCTCGCCCATAAAATATCAAAACTAGAGCTCTGTTTAATGGGATGAGCGTAGGAACAGATTCTAGAAAGCATTGTTCATCTGTGGTGCCAGTGATGTCCTTTATAAAAGGCCTATTTTGGTGTAATACATAAGCAGTAGTGTTGGAACATCAACACATTCACAATCACATTACAAAAGGCTCGGTATTGAACCTCATATTCTATTTCACAGATTTAAAATGTTCTATCTTTTCTGTCACCAAAGATGCCACAGTGCTGCTTTCATGATATCCAATTCACGAGAAAATACATTTATGCAGCCAATTATTTTCCTCAGCCTGATGTAATGTTCCTGGATCACAATGATAAAACCAAATGGATAGATGTAACAAGATTGATCTGTGGGGAAAAAAGCCTTGATTCATTACACACACACTTTAGCCTGAATTTAGATGTGTGTGACTGGTTTCTGATAATGTTTATTTTTATATGGCTTTAACACATTATTTAGGGTTAGGGTATAGGGTTCTAGGTTAGTATAAGTGTTATACTGTACACTAGAGGCATGGTATAGGGTATAGCCTACCTTAGAGCATAACTGGATGGATTGGGCTCCTAAAGTGTGTCCTGTATTATAGGGTATAGGGTTAGTGTAGAAGGTATAGGGTGTAGAGCCCTCAAACTCAACTCTGGACCTTGAAGCCAGTTCCACTGCGTATTTTAGACCTGGGACACCAGGTCGGTGCAATAATTATGAGGTAGAACAGAAAACCAGCAGGCTTCAGATCTCGTAGTTAGCTTATAGCCTACCTAGAGCATAACAACTGGTTTTGAAGTTCTCTGATCTCAAAGTGAACAAAAAGTAAATCTCCCTTTAGCGCACCACAGCCCCTTGAAATAAAATAGGCCTAACATTCAGCCTATTCCCTTTATAGTATACTACTTTTAATCAGAGCCCTATGTGCCCTTGTCAAAATTACTGCACTATAAAGGGAAAAGGGTGCCATTTGGGATGCAAGCCATGAAACCCAAAGCTCCAAATGATCTACAGCCTATAAGGCTTTTTCCATTGAGAGTATAATTACAGGGATAACCTCTAACTCTGACCAAGGTCAGACATGTTAGTCTTTAGCCTCCATTACCGCCAGTTCATCTAGAGAGCTGCGGCACAAAGCAAAATGTAATCTCCGCCGAGAGATCGCTTTGCCGAGTCGGGACTTGGTCCAGCGCTATAACTCTGTGAGACAATCAAGCGAGGAGAAATTGAATCATGAAGTTGTAATGATAAAGGAAGCAGCAGCGGCAGCCCCTCTGCTGAATGATAGTGTCCCCTTCTGTAAATCCAATACCAGGTTTTATCTACTTTGTAATGAAGCTGATTCGCAACTAAAGGATCCTGGTGACAGAGTGACGTGGAAGGGGTTGCGTTGTGAGGTATGTAGAGAACACACTCCTAGAGAGGAGTATGTCTGGGCCTAGGCTGTTGTGTTGGGTTATGTTGAGAAGAGGTTGCAGATTGGTTGTCTAAAGTAGTCAGTTGATCATCTCGGGCTAATGCTCTTCGTTTATCTTTAACACATTTTTATTCATTTTTATGTACAATGTTCAATATTACATTAGGTCTAATAGGCTTGGCAATAGGGGGCTCAGACTGATGAGAGGTGGCTAGGCTACAGGAGGCTCAGACTGATGAGAGGTGGCTAGGCTACAGGAGGCTCAGACTGATGAGAGGTGGCTAGGCTACAGGAGGCTCAGACTGATGAGAGGTGGCTAGGCTTTAGGTGGCTCAGACTGATGAGAGGTGGCTAGGCTACAGGAGGCTCATACTGATTAGAGGTGGCTAGGCTACAGGGGCTCAGACTGATTAGAGATGTCTAGGCTACAGGAGGCTCAGACTGATTAGAGATGGCTAGGCTACAGGAGGCTCAGACTGATGAGAGGTGGCTAGGCTTTAGGTGGCTCAGACTGATTAGAGATGTCTAGGCTACAGGAGGCTCAGACTGATGAGAGGTGGCTAGGCTACAGGAGGCTCATACTGATTAGAGGTGGCTAGGCTACAGGGGGCTCAGACTGATGAGAGGTGGCTAGGCTACAGGGGGCTCAGACTGATTAGAGATGTCTAGGCTTTAGGTGGCTCAGACTGATGAGAGGTGGCTAGGCTACAGGAGGCTCAGACTGATGAGAGGTGGCTAGGCTACAGGGGGCTCAGACTGATTAGAGATGTCTAGGCTACAGGAGGCTCAGACTGATGGCTAGGCAACAGGAGGCTCAGACTGATTAGGCTACAGGAGGCTCAGACTGATTAGAGGTGGCTAGGCTACAGGAGGCTCAGACTGATGAGAGGTGGCTAGGCTACAGGAGGCTCAGACTGATGAGAGGTGGCTAGGCTACAGGAGGCTCAGACTGATGAGAGGTGGCTAGGCTACAGGAGGCTCAGACTGATGAGAGGTGGCTAAGCTACATGAGGCTCAGACTGATGAGAGGTGGCTAGGCTACAGGAGGCTCAGACTGATGAGAGGTGGCTAGGCTACAGGAGGCTCAGACTGATTAGAGGTGGTAGGGCTCAGAGGCTCAGACTGATGAGAGGTGGCTAGGCTACAGGAGGCTCAGAATGATGAGAGGTGGCTAGGCTACATGAGGCTCAGACTGATGAGAGGTGGCTAGGCTTTAGGTGGCTGAGACTGATTAGAGGTGGCTAGGCTACAGGAGGCTCATACTGATTAGAGGTGGCTAGGCTACAGGGACTCAGACTGATTAGAGGTGGCTAGGCTACAGGGGGCTCAGACTGATAAGGCTACATGAAAAAGGCAAGGATACACTTGAGATATGATAATAACATAATTCAGGTTTTAAACTAGTCCCTGTCTACAGTGTTTTCCTAGTCAGGCAGTTCTGTCCTCTCTATTTTAATGACATCGGAAATACCTTAGTCATGACTTCTTCTCGCTGGAACTTCCCGCCAATAGTGCTAAATCTGCCGGCGCATGATTCACAGGGCGGGAAAGTGATGCCTGAGCGCGTGTTTCGCTGGAACATCTATGCAACGGAGAGGAGGCTGAAAGGTAATGAAGATTTGAATCTCCTACGCCAGCAGAAACATCTACAGGGCCTGTACGTTCTCTCTCCTCTGCATGAATAGCCTTGATAGAACAAATGATTTTGCAACTGCACTTCTTGTTTTGAATGACATGCTGACATGTGGACCAATCTTGATACACTCAGGAAACTAATAAAGCCAATGCAACGGCCAGTTTTACAAATGGTGGGGCCACAACATGGATGGGCATTCATAAAATTCCATTGTGTCCGACATGGTAGGCTACACCTCAGTAAGCATGAGCCAACGTCTTTCAGACGTCTCGTTTTGGTCCGGTCCAGACCCAACGTCTTGTTTTGGTGTTTTACAAAACTGTCCAGACCCACATTGTTTAGGTCCGGTCCAGACATTCAACGTCTTGTTTTGGTCAGGTCCAGACACTTGTTTAGGCGGTCCAGACCTCTTGTTTTGCATGGACCGACGGCGATGCCCTTTGAATGTCTTATTTTTGCGTCCAGTCCGGACCGGCCTTGACTTGCACATCCACGGACATTGGATTTTGGTCCGGTCCGTACAAAACCTGAAACAATCATAGACGTCTATGTCTCCTTGATTTGGCCCAAACACAGACGTCTATGAACTACGCCTTTTCAACTTTCATTCAGAACCGAAAATTAACTTGATTTCAATGCCTGGAAAATATGTATTTTAAATGTCCGGAAAATACATCTTTTCACCCTTCATTCAGAACCTAAATTTAACTTAACTTCAATGTCTGGAAAATGTGTATTTTACACGTCTTTTCAACGTTATTTTGCTTATTGGGACTATTCTAGTTTTGCGGTGGCAGCAGAAGGGCAAGGACCAGGCCTGCTTGTAAACAAGGACCGTTTTTTTCCTGATCAATTTGATGTTATTTTAATGGGCAGCAAAATGTGCTATTCTTTCAAAAACAAGGACATTTCTAAGTGACCCCAAACTTTTGAACGGTAGTGTACCTAGAAAGACTCACAGCTGCATAAACGCTGAAAAAGGTGATTCTAATTGACTCAGGGGTGTGAATGCTTAAATAAATGAGGTATTTCTGTATTTCATTTTCAATACATTTGCAAAGAATTATAATAACATGTTTTCACTTTGTCTTTATGGGGTATTGTGTGTAGATGGGTGAGAATTAAATAAATACAGTTGGCGGCAGCTCCAAAATGCAGGTTTTTCAGCCTAGCTCAGTGCTTTCTGTGATGGCGGGGCAAGCCAGCAGGAAATATGGAGTGTTGCGCCGTGATTGGCTCAGTGGTCTGTCACTCATGGGGACACTACATCACCGCCAAGTCTAAGGCTAGACCTTGACAATTCTAGCCCCCTGGGTGCTGCCATAGAGTTACATTAAAAGTGCCCATCCAAGAAGGCTCCAAGAAGGCCCAAGCATTTCGCTACACTCGCATTAACATCTGCTAACCATGTGTATGTGTGACAAATAAACATTTGATTTGAAGGTCATTGGCCACAGATAAAATGACGTCAAATGACGTTATATCTACAGTAGCTTTGATTGGACTGATCATGTCAACATCATACTTTCAAAATCTTAGCTAGTAGTCATCATAATGAATCAAGTCGACAATCTACTGGCAAATCCTTTTTAATCCTTGTCGTATGAAGATAAATAATGATGAGAAATGAAAGATAAAAGGTATCGGTGCTCATCGGCCATTGGACATAAACATTAAACAAATTGGAAATCGCAAATTCAACAATGACTGGTTTGGAAGGAATCAGTGGCTAACTGCAAGCATTGCAAAGCACTCTTTAGCCTGCTATTCAGTAGAGTGGCTGTGGCTGTGTGGTCCCAAGTCTAAGATTAAGGGTCTCTTTTCCTAGTTTCAAATGATAAACATTCAACATTGGCCATGCTGTCAATAAAGCATGATTTGTGCCGCGCTCAAAACAACTGTTTCCTCGGAACTGCAAAATCTGACTTTAGTGAGTTCAAGACAACTGGGAACTCTTGAAAACAAGCTCTGACTGGGAAAATACGTTTTGAACTTTCATCCAACTCGGAATTGTAAATTGGGAACTCGGGCTTCTTTCTAGAGCTACAACCTGAAGATCACTGACATCATCATGATTCAACCTTTTTTTTAGTTCCCAGTTGTCTTGAAAGCACCATAAATCCAGAGAATGCCAGACTTTGATGACAAAGTTTGAAGACAATATTTTCCCACGAAGGCCAGCCCGCGCCACCTTCCTGTTCAAGTGAACACAGCACAACAAGGTGAGTCAAACTATTGATTGTATGCTGCTGCATAAATGATGTAATATGCCAGGGGATATGTCTACTGTAGCAAAGAAACTAATACTAAGTGTATGTTGTTAGCAGCCCATGTGCCTCACCCTAATAATTTGGTCTATTTTCACCTACTGTTCTGACTTGGTGGTGCACATGTTGCCTCAATAACCAGTTTTTGTTGAAATGTAATCATCAAATATTGTAAGAGCTTACATTGTCTGCTTAGATGCCCCCTTTATTTATCATAAGAACGGCCCATGTTCGGAATTCTGTCGCTGTACATTTCAAAAGTGCTGAACAAATAGTTCTATTGACTGCGTTCATCCTAGCCTGCTCATTAATGTCTTAATCACTATTACGGATTGCCTCTTATCCGCTTGTTGTCCCCTTATGCCATAGTTTGTACATCTCAATTGGCAGTAGAAACCACATTTGTTTAAGCAAATCAGCCATATCAGCTTTTTTTAAAGCAGTAAATGAGGCGGAATGAACTGTTTCTCTGCCAGACAAGGCTCCGCTGATAGCCAGATGTAACAGTGGTATAGTGCAATTCATCTATTGTGTTGTGGCTTAGCTGGCATGCATCCCACATTTTAATTGTTTTGCCCCAACAACATTTACATGCTAAAATCGCCACTGCTGAAGGCACTGCACATATCTACCACAAATACCTCATATCTTTGCAAATTGATCTGGTACTGGTACTATAGCTCCACTCCTGTGTATTTTATTATATTCCTCGTTACTATTGTATTATTTTTAAACACTGCATCGTTGGGAAGGGCTCATCAGTAAGCATTTCTCGGTAAAGTCTACACCAGTGCTATTCGGTGCATGTGACAAATAATGTCATTTTGATTCCATACGGCTTGTCTGTTTCATCAGATGGATTCAAGATTGAAATGTCTTTATTGGACTATGCTAAACCATATCAGATAAATCAACTAGAACAGCTGAATTTTCTGATGTAAAATGCGTGTGCCTGGTTTTTGTCTGTGGAAGAAGTGTAATTTGTTAGATGTAAGAGAGGGGTGGGAGGCAAATTCTCCTATGAAAAACATAGTAGTATTGGGAATAAAACTACTCATGCTTAAATCAATTGAATTCCCTCAGTTGGACCCTGAAACAAATGTCATGTGAAAGAAATAGGCCTTACAACTAACTATACAAAAAAATACGCCATACAGCAACTACAATGTTATGGTAATTAGCATAAGATTTACTTTAAAAGCCTTAACTATCAAGGGAAACATTTCAAACTATTATTTTAAACACAAGCGTAATTTACATAAAGTACATTTTATATCTCCCCCTTAATGCCTCAATTTGAATACATTTGCAGCTGCCGAATGAGCCATATTATCGTTTAATTGAGCAAATGTTTTTGTGAAAACACCACTAGGCCATAAAAGCTAATAAATAAAATGCGTTGGTGATAATTCTGCTGTGCGTATGGCTGTCTGCAAAGGGTACGAATCAATTAAGCATTAAAACGAAACATTATAACGGCTGTCAGACTATAGCGGCTGTCATTACATTTCATCTGCTCTGATAATGGCGTCCTAGCTCAGCAAATCGAGTCTAAACTAATATTACAGACAGCTCACCAGAGCCCTGTTCTATGAATCTGGTTTGAGGAGGTAGCGAAGTAACTTCGGTCAACTCTGAGTTCAACTCGGGATAACTGGTCACACGAAAGTGGCTTCCCCTTTATCCAGGTACATTTCTATGGCAACGAATCCTTCAGAACTAACCTGCAGGCTAATCTAGGTCGAACTCAATTTATACCTGAATGAAGCGTCGCGAGTTGAGGACCGATTTATCAGATTCTCTCTCTCGCAAAAATTGTGTTATCATCCCCTCCATTTGAGAAAGACGACTGATTAAATATTTGATTATTCTAATGTATTTTTGTGTTAAAATATAGTAATAATGAAATACCTATCACATTACATATTTAGTAATGACATAATGCCTATACAACTTCACGCAAAGTAAAACATTAATTACGTCATTAACGACACATAATACAAAGGGTGCTGAATTTACAAGATACACTTTTCTTTCATTTTGATTTCGCCACAAATGCAGCCTGAGTTGGAACGTGAAGCTAACTGAAGCTGCTTAGCTTTAGAATTACTCAGGGTTTTCTGTCTTGCGTCGCAGTTGAGTCCTCTGGAAGCTGTACACGACCAATGGCTGGATTCGTAAACAGCATGATGGCACCTCCAAGTGGATTGATATATATTTGCAGTTTGTGAACCTTCCCAGGCATGAAAACGAAATGCATTCATCATTCATTTACTCAAGTCAAATGAACTATTTTTGGACGAGTAGCATATGCACAAAAACCTGCACATTGTTTTGTCAGTCAATCATCTCTGTTTGGCATCAGTCGTCAACGGATGCCTTTCATTAAACCATTGGCTCATTCTTTCATTTCCAGGCACAAAATCCATGTCTGCAGCCTCACCCTTCAAAACAGGATGCTATTATGTATGACCTCTTTTCAGCCCGTTATGTTTCAGCCCGTTATGTTTCAGCCCGTTATGTTTCAGCCCGTTATGTTTCAGCCCGTTATGTTTCAGCCCGTTATGTTTCAGCCCGTTATGTTTTAGCCCGTTATGTTTCAGCCCGTTATGTTTCAGCCCGTTATGTTTCAGCCCGTTATGTTTCAGCCCGTTATGTTTTAGCCCGTTATGTTTCAGCCCGTTATGTTTCAGCCCGTTATGTTTCAGCCCGTTATGTTTCAGCCCGTTATGTTTCAGCCCGTTATGTTTTAGCCCGTTATGTTTCAGCCCGTTATGTTTTAGCCCGTTATGTTTCAGCCCGTTATGTTTCAGCCCGTTATGTTTAGCCCGTTATGTTTCAGCCCGTTATGTTTCAGCCCGTTATGTTTCAGCCCGTTATGTTTCAGCCCGTTATGTTTTAGCCCGTTATGTTTCAGCCCGTTATGTTTTAGCCCGTTATGTTTTAGCCCGTTATGTTTTAGCCCGTTATGTTTTAGCCCGTTATGAGCAAATATACAAACGCAACATGTAAAGTATTGATCCTAGAAATGTTCCATATGGACAGAAAGATTATTTCTGTGCACAAATGTGTTTACATCCCTGTTTGTGAGCATTTCTCCTTTGCCAAGATAATCCATCCACTTGACAGGTGTGGCAAATCAAGAAGCTGATTAAACTGCATGATCATTACACAGGGGCACCTTGTGCTGGGGACAATAAAAGGCCACTCTAAAATGTGTCACACAAGTTTTGAGGAAGCGTACAATTTCTGCACCATAAGCTGCCTCCAATGTCATTGGAGTTTGGCAGTACATCCAACTAGCCTAGAATCTCCATATCCGACTTCTTCACCTGCAGGATCTGAGACCAGCCATCCAGACAGCTGATGAAAGTGATTAGTATTTCTGTCTGTAATAAAGCCCTTTTGATGGGAAAAACTCATTCTGATTGACTGGGCAGGGGCGCAGCCATGGGTGGGCCTGGGAGGGCATAGGCCCACTCACTGGGGAATTCATTCATTTAAATTGACTGATTTCTTTATATGAATTGTAACTAAGTAAAATCATTGAAATTGTTGAATGTTGCGTGTATATTGTGTATAGGGTGTATGCTGTATTTGTCCTTGATGGGTCATAATATAGTGGACTAGTAAACATGCAGTTACAGTAATGAACATTCCCCCTCAGTTTCAATCAGCATGATGTATCTGCAGTCTCTCCCCCCTCCCCAGAGAGGCTCACTAGCCGTATGGTAAACACTGTATTGTAATTGGTTCTACCCCCAGGTGGTCAGGCTCTGCAGCAGCAACAGCTTGGAGAAATGAAGACAAATTGGATGTGAGAGACTTAACCAAACAGAGGAGAAACAGACTGCAGGGAGAATAACCACTCTGTTTAGACTTCTTCTGAAGAGGCTGGTCCGAGTTCAGACAGCTCCCTTATCTTTAGATTTTCTGTTCTTTTGAGACAGACATGTGGACCAAATGACATCCCAGTCCGCTGTCATTGAAAAAAGAAAAAAACAAAGATAGAAAAACTAAAATGCTTTCAATCTTTAATGACACTAGACTACAGTACATCGTTTTCTAAACGCTTTTGCAATAGCCAACATTTCAGTAGTATACATTGTTGCTTTTTTACATATTTTTGTTTTATGGACAGTGACAGTTGGAAGGTAAAGAGGGAGACAGATAGGTCCAGTGGCAATTTTAACATGTATATCTTGGTGGGGCAAAAAAACTTGTTTTGTTTTGCCCACAAACTGTTCGGGCCTACATAAAGCTGTCCCATCCTCAGAGTCCCAACAGCAGTCCCAACACCTTACCACTGCGACATCTGGCTATCAGCTGAGCCTTGTCTGGCAGCCAAACAGTTCATTCAGCCTCATGTATTGCCTTTAAAATAACATGCAAAACAGGTAACCCAAAAAGGTGGGGCTGCCCTGAATGACGGTCGCCATTGGATAAGCCTACAGTAAATGGGATTCGTGGCCCCGTTGCCTGCAGGTATGTGGGGTCCAGAGTAGGCAGAGCTACCACTAGACCAAACTTCAAGTAATTCACTGTTTTAACATGATAACTAAGCACCCTTCATTTGACCACAGTGTGTCTTTAACAATCAAATAAATTAAATCAATTGGTTTCAGACATTAGCCAACATGTCAATCAATCAGCACTAGATGGCAGAAGCGAGCCTTGTCTCTATCTTGTTCTGTGTTGTGCACTACTTTTGACCAAGCCCTGGCAAAAGGAGTGAACTACATAGGAGATAGGGTGCCATTTGGGACGCATAGAGATCTGATGGATATGAATCCAATTTCAATCACATTTATTTATAAAGTCCTTTTTTTACATCAGCTGATGTCACAAAGTGCTGTACAGAAACCCAGCCTAAAACCCCAAACAGCAAGCAATGCAGATGTAGAAGCACGGTGGCTAGGAAAACTCCCTAGAATGGCCAGAACCTAGGAATTAACCTAGAGAGGAACCAGGCTCTGAAGGGTGGCCATTCCGTTTCTGTCAGTGCCAGGTGTAGATTATAACAGAACATGGCCAAGATGTTCAAATGTTCATAGATGACCAGCAGGGTCTGATAATAATAATCACAGTGGTTGTAGAAGGTGCAACAGGTCAGCACCTCAGGAGTAAATGTCAGTTGGCTTTTCATAGCCGATCATTCAGAGTTTGAGACAGCAGGTGTGGCAGAGAGAGAGTCCAAAACAGCAGGTCCGGGACAAGGTAGCACGTCCAGTGAACAGGTCAGGGTTCAATAGCTGCAGGCAGAACAGTTGAAACTGGACAGCAAGGATCCATCAGGCCAGGTAGTCCTGAGGCATGGTCCTAGGGCTCAGGTCCTCTGAGAGAAGAGAGAGAGAGATTCAGGTCCTCTGAGAGAAGAGAGAGAGAGAAAGAGAGAGAGAGAGAAAATGAGAGAGAGAATTATAGGGAGCATACAGTGCTTATCCCTACTACATGTTCACACAGCTAGTTAAAGGCATTCTGTTGCTGCATGCTGTTTGTTTGATAATGACCTTTTAAGCTTTCTGCCAATATCAGTTATGTCTATGTCCTGGGAAATATTCTTGTTACTTACAACCTCATCCTAAATGCATTAGCCTACATTAGCTCAACTGTCCCATGGGGGACCCACCGATCCTGAAGAAGTTGAGCTTGTTATGGAGCCTACTACTATAAATTGGGTGGCAGCTTCAAACAGACTGCATTTGCTGCTGCTGCTGCTGCTGCTGTTGCAGTCGAGACAGTTAGCCAGCATAGACATGAAAGGCTCACCCTACTGGAAGGGGAGAGGAGCGCCAGTGAACTCTAGCTGAACTTTGCTAAAGTCGCAAATAGAGCAGGTTATTTTAGAGCGTTCTGCTGAGAGAAAGAGAGAGGTGATGTTACTGATTTTTCCTGTTGGGTTGGTTTGAGACCTCTTATGTTAATCTTTAGGTCCACCAGCTCAGGTTCTGCACTCGTGTATGTAGCTGATACATGCTCTAATTTTCCTCTCCTCCCCTCTGCTCTCCTCTCCCCCTCGGCTCCCTCTCCTCTCCTCTCCTGCCAGTCAGCAGAAAACCCAAAACACAGAAACCAAAACTGGTTTCACCTCCTCCTCAATGTCCCTCCTGCAGATACACTGTGCTGTCAGTCATCAGACAAACCATTCTCTTTATTTCTGTCTCAGGGATCAAATGGTACAAAAGACCCCGAAAACACATGGCTGGTGTTATTTCCCTATCTTTCTCTCTCTGTCTCTCTCTCCCTCTTGTTGTCTCTCTCCTCCTTTTCTCTTATGATGCTTATTGGTCTCTCTACTCTCTCTCTCGCTCTCTCTACATTGGGGAATCAGATCATGTTGCGGGAGATGTTAGGGACAGAAGACAAGAACATAGGAATGTGCTTCTACATCTGCATTACTTGCTGTTTGTGGTTATAGGCTGTGTTTCTGTAGAAGCACCTTGTGACATCTGCTGATGTAAAAACAGGTTTTATATATACATTTGATTGATTGATAGGCATGTGAGCAGCAGACTCATGCTGATTAAGTTGCTGTAAGTGTGCGTGCCAGCAACCAAAGCCTTCTGTTCAAACATTAGGGATTAAAGTAAATCCCTGAGCCCAAACGTATCATGCCCTAGCAGAAGGTTTATGTTTTTAGAGGACTGTCTTAGCAAATTAGGCCCACGGGTAAAGTCTCAACCGTCTGTTGACGGTGTGGTTAATCGTGTTAATCATGCCTAAAAGAAAACGGTGAATATTATCCATTTTTAGCAGAATTGTTTTGGTTTTTGCAGAGAATGCAATTTTGGAGGGAAGCTCATATGAAAGAGAATGATCTTCTTTGAACATATGTTTTGTTGTTGAAAGAAACACAGGAGTGTTTTTACCTGACTTAGCACTTCTGTTCCTCTCTATGTCCCATATAAACACCTTTCATTATATCCAATAGTTACTACATTTCTGAACAGGAAAGCTTTGACTCCAACCTCAAGGGGAGACTTTCTTTATAGTGGAGATGAATTGTTATCTCATGACTGCTACTGTCTTCCCTACAGTTGTTTTGAAAGCAGTGTGCTCAGCTGCAACACAACCTCCAAGACGTTCACATATCCGTTTTAGCAAACAGCCAAAGACTTTCAGATGAAGAGTTGTTGAAACACATGCTCTTGCCCTCTAGTCGATTAACTGCAACGTACTGGAATGTCTTGTAAATCAAACTTGCTGACACATCGTAATCTCCTGATTTGCAAAAACAATCTATCTGCATTTAATTATTTTGCTCTCAGGAACAACAAATACACATTTACATTCTCATGTTCTGTCATGTGTTTGAAGCCTACTCATTGGAAGCCCCGTGACACAGAGAACCTGTGTAGTCCTGACTGGCATGGTCCTTTACACTGTGACAGAGAGAGGGGAGAACATAAGGAGAAGAGACAGACATTTCCCCACACTCCACTTCCTCAGTCACCTCTGACCCCTGTAGAAAACCACCAGGCATCCACCCCTCCCGTCCATACTCCCTGCATCCCTCCCTCCCTTCCTTACTCCCTGCGTCCCTCCCTCACTCCCCCTCCCTACCTGCCTCCAACCCATTACCATAACCAGGGGAGAGAACCACCTTCCACCTCCCGTCACCTCCCAACAGACATTGGCATTGTCTACACCCCCTCCTCACTTCCGCTATGACTGACTCCCCTTTTGTAACCCATCACCCCCACTCTACCAGCCCTCTGCCTCTGCCCCTGCTCAGACACTTGACCCTTGACCCAGACCATACAATGTCAGACTGTGTGAACCACGTCTGAATAATAAAACAGGCTCTTTGTTGTTCTTCTAACCTGTTGCTCTGGACACACACACACACACACTCACACTCACACTCACACTCACACACACACACGCACACGCACACGCACACGCACACGCACACACACAGGCAAGGTGGGTTTCCCAGGGCTGTGGCTGCTGCTGGGGTCTTTATCACCAGAGAAATGTGGAACTCAAGACATCTCTGACTGGTGTTTATTTACTTTCTCAATTTGGACCTGTCACCGCTGCCAGACGCTGGAACCTCTCTGATATGTGTGAAACTGAATACAGCGGTCCAATCCTGCCCTGCTACAAAGACTCTTTGTGAAGACCGGAGAAAGAACCTGGGAATACATCGCTTTTTTTGTTGTTGATTCGTCACAAATGGCACCCTATCCCCTATATAGTGCACTATGCTTGACCAGGGGCCATAGGGTTCTGGTCAAAAGTGCTACACTATATGAATAGGGTTCCATTTGGGACCCAGACTTCCCTTCTCTTTCCCACATGACTGAACCTCTTACACGAACATCTCAAACTTGACTTTTTCTTACTATTCTTCATCTGTAAAACCTAAAGGGGGAACATGTATAATATAAATAGTTTCCCTTACGTCCAACCTCACATGATAACCACACAAGACAAGTTATAAAGAAGAAAGATACATGAGCAAGGCCAACTCTGCAATTCACAACGTTATCTAAGATGTAACTTTCTGGCTGTCATGCTATGTCCCCTCACTAGAGGTCACTATGAGATTGATAGAGGTACTGTTATGTTCTGTCCCCTCACTAGAGGTCACTATGAGATTGATAGGGGTACTGTTATGTTCTGTCCCCTCACTTGAGGTCACTATCAAATCAAATTTCAAATCAAATCAAATTTATTTATATAGCCCTTCGTACATCAGCTGATATCTCAAAGTGCTGTACAGAAACCCAGCCTAAAACCCCAAACAGCAAGCAATGCAGGTGTAGAAGCACGGTGGCTAGGAAAAACTCCCTAGAAAGGCCAAAATCTAGGAAGAAACCTAGAGAGGAACCAGGCTATGTGGGGTGGCCAGTCCTCTTCTGGCTGTGCCGGGTGGAGATTATAACAGAACATGGCCAAGATGTTCAAATGTTCATAAATGACCAGCATGGTTGAATAATTGAAACGAATAGTTGAAACTGGAGCAGCAGAACGGTCAGGTGGACTGGGGACAGCAAGGAGTCATCATGTCAGGTAGTCCTGGGGCATGTTCCTAGGGCTCAGGTCCTCCGAGAGAGAGAAAGAAAGAGAGAAGGAGAGAATTAGAGAACGCACACTTAGATTCACACAGGACACCGAATAGGACAGGAGAAGTACGCCAGATATAACAAACTGACCCTAGCCCCCCGACACATAAACTACTGCAGCATAAATACTGGAGGCTGAGACAGGAGGGGTCAGGAGACACTGTGGCCCCATCTGAGGATACCCCCGGACAGGGCCAAACAGGAAGGATATAACCCCACCCACTTTGCCAAAGCACAGCCCCCACACTACAAGAGGGATATCTTCAACCACCAACTTACCATCCTGAGACAAGGCTGATTATAGCCCACAAAGATCTCTGCCACGGCACAACCCAATCTATGAGTTTGATAGAGGTACTGTTATGTTCTGTCCCCTCACTAGAGGTCATTATCAGGTTGGTAGATGTCCTGTTATGTTCTGTCCCCTCACTAGAGATCACTATGAAGTTGGTAGATGTCCTGTTATGTTCTGTCCCCTCACTAGAGGTCACTATGAAGTTGACAGAGGTACTGTTATGTTCTGTCCCCTCACTAGAGGTCCCTATGAGATTGATAGAGGTACTGTCATGTTCTGTCCTCCCACTAGAGGTCATTATCAGGTTGGTAGATGTCCTGTTATGTTCTGTCCCCTCACTAGAGGTCACTATGAAGTTGACAGAGGTCCTGTTATGTTCTGTCCCCTCACTAGAGGTCACTATGAAGTTGACAGAGGTACTGTTATGTTCTGTCCCCTCACTAGAGGTCACTATGAAGTTGACAGAGGTCCTGTTATGTTCTGTCCCCTCACTAGAGGTCACTATGAAGTTGACAGAGGTCCTGTTATGTTCTGTCCCCTCACTAGAGGTCACTATGAAGTTGACAGAGGTCCTGTTATGTTCTGTCCCCTCACTAGAGGTCATTATCAGATTGATAAAGGTACTGTTATGTTCTGTCCCCTCACTAGAGGTCACTATGAAGTTGACAGAGGTCCTGATATGTTCTGTCCCCTCACTAGAGGTCACTATGAAGTTGACAGAGGTCCTGATATGTTCTGTCCCCTCACTAGAGGTCACTATGAAGTTGACAGAGGTACTGTTATGTTCTGTCCCCTCACTAGAGGTCACTATGAAGTTGACAGAGGTCCTGTTATGTTCTGTCCCCTCACTAGAGGTCACTATGAAGTTGACAGAGGTCCTGTTATGTTCTGTCCCCTCACTAGAGGTCACTATGAAGTTGACAGAGGTCCTGATATGTTCTGTCCCCTCACTAGAGGTCATTATCAGATTGATAAAGGTACTGTCATGCTATGTCCCCCCACTAGAGGTCATTATCAGATTGATAGAGGTCCTGTTATGTTCTCTCCCCCCACTAGAGGTCATTATCAGATTGATAGAGGTACTGTCATGCTATGTCCCCCCACTAGAGGTCATTATCAGATTGATATAGGTCCTGTTATGTTCTGTCCCCCCACTGGAGGTCATTATCAGGTTGATACAGATCCTGTTATGTTCTGTCTAATGTAGGCTAATGTCACTAGCATGAGGTTGTAAGTAACAAAACAAAAAAATCCCAGGACAAAGACCTATCTGATATGGGCAGAAAGCTTAAATTCTTGTTCATCTAACTGCACTGTCCAATTTACAGTAGCTATTACAGTGAAATAATACCATGCACTTGTTTGAAGAGAGTGCACATTTATGAACTTGAAAATGCATTAATAAACCAATTTGGAACATTTGGGCAGTCTTAATACATAATTTATACCATAAATGCAATGGTTCGTTGGATCAGTCTAAAGCGTTGCACATACACTGCTGCAATCTAGTGGCCAAAATCTAAATTGTGCCTGCATTGGAATAATACACTATGGCCTTTCTCTTGCACTTCAAAGAGGATTGACCAAAATTTTTTGATTGTGTTATCTTTTACCAGATCTAATGTGTTATATTCTCCTACATTCACATTTCCACAAACTTCAAAGTGTTTCCTTTCAAAATAATATACATATCCTTGCTTCAGGTCCTGAGCTTTAGGCAGTTGGATTTGGGTATGTCATATTAGGCAAAAATTTTTAATAAAGGATCTGATCATTAAGAGATTTTAAAGACATATTTCAACTGATGTTTACCAGACAGTACATGCAGAGGCAGACACTCACACATGAAAATGCTAGACAGATGTGTTTCAGATCCTGTATGTTTAACACCTGTGTGTTCTGTCCTCACACAGCCAGACAGAGACGACACAATGTCCTTAGGTAAACCCTATAGTCTCTGTTCTAGTATAATACACACACGCATGTAAACACACACACACAATGCTAAGTGGCATGAGATAGAGGTGAAAAGGTGGCAGTGTAGTGGTTGTGAGTTGGGCCAATAAATGAAGGTTGCTGGTTTGAATCCCAGAGGTCCTGAAAATGGCTCAGGATAAGAGCATCTGCTAAAATGTAAAGATAAAATATCCCCATTCGTGTGACACAGGAACTGGACTAAAAAGAACCAGAAGTCTACTTACAATGTGCTGTGTCAAAGAGTAATGTCTGTTTTAGGGTATTCAATCATAAAGATCTTCTGTCTATAGTAATACTGGGTTTAACTTAGATCATTGGGTGATAATTGAAACAAAGAAAGAACTAGTGAATGAATGTGTATAGTGTATGTAACATATTGACCCACTTCCACTAGAGAGACTGCACATATGAATGACCAAACAAATACATTAGGTAAAGAAGTGGCTAGACTAGAACCCCCAGGGTTGGCATAGTCTGTGTGTGTATCTGTGTGTGGGTGTGTGCCTGTGATCCCGTTCAATTGCTTTGATCAGAATTCATTGGTGATGAGGGGGATGCTTAACAACGTAACACACTGCCCCACTTCCACTAGAGAGACTAGTGTAGGAACTTTCAAGGGCCGAGTTACATCTCAGAGCATCACTGGATGGATTGACAGGCGACAGACAGACACAGATGGACACAGACAGACAGACACACAGCTGCCTGCAGCACTGAACATCACTGCCTCCATACCTCAATGATCAAAGAGAATCATAGATGTAACAGTGTGGTCACAGCTAGCTGCTGAGGTCATTGTAGAGTTGTAATAGTGTGGTCAACACCTGCTGCTGAGGTCGTTGTTGAGTTGTAACAGTGTGGTCACAGCTAGCTGCTGAGGTCATTGTAGAGTTGTAACAGTGTGGTCACCACCTGCTGCTGAGGTCATTGTAGAGTTGTAACAGTGTGGTCACAGTAAGCTGCTGAGGTCATTGTAGAGTTGTAACAGTGTGGTCACACCTGCTGCTGAGGTCGTTGTTGAGTTGTAACAGTGTGGTCACCACCTGCTGCTGAGGTCATTGTAGAGTTGTAACAGTGTGGTCACCACCTGCTGCTGAGGTCATTGTAGAGTTGTAACAGTGTGGTCACCACCTGCTGCTGAGGTCATTGTTGAGTTGTAACAGTGTGGTCACAGTAAGCTGCTGAGGTCATTGTAGAGTTGTAACAGTGTGGTCACCAGCTAGCTGCTGAGGTCATTGTAGAGTTTTAACAGTGTGGTCACCACCTGCTGCTGAGGTCATTGTTGAGTTGTAACAGTGTGGTCACAGCTAGCTGCTGAGGTCGTTGTTGAGTTGTAACAGTGTGGTCACAGCTAGCTGCTGAGGTCATTGTAGAGTTGTAACAGTGTGGTCACCACCTGCTGCTGAGGTCAGTTTGTTGTCACAGCTAGCTGCTGAGGTCATTGTTGAGTTGTAACATTGTGGTCACAGCTAGCTGCTGAAGTCATTGTCACAGAGTTGTAACATTGTGGTCACAGCTAGCTGCTGAGGTCATTAACAGTGGGTCACAGCTAACTGCTGAGGTCATTGTGGTCACAGCTAGCTGCTGAGGTCATTGTTGGTCACAGCTAGCTGCTGAGGTCATTGTTGTCACAGCTAGCTGCTGAGGTCATTGTTGTCACAGCTAGCTGCTGAGGTCATTGTTGTCACAGCTAGCTGCTGAGGTCATTGTGGTCACAGCTAGCTGCTGAGGTCATTGGGGTCACAGCTAGCTGCTGAGGTCATTGTTGTCACAGCTAGCTGCTGAGGTCATTGGGGTCACAGCTAGCTGCTGAGGTCATTGTTGTCACAGCTAGCTGCTGAGGTCATTGTTGTCACAGCTAGCTGCTGAGGTCATTGTTGTCACAGCTAGCTGCTGAGGTTATTGGGGTCACAGCTAGCTGCTGAGGTCATTGTTGTCACAGCTAGCTGCTGAGGTCATTGTTGTCACAGCTAGCTGCTGAGGTTATTGTTGTCACAGCTAGCTGCTGAGGTCATTGTTGTCACAGCTAGCTGCTGAGGTCATTGTTGTCACAGCTAGCTGCTGAGGTTATTGTTGTCACAGCTAGCTGCTGAGGTCATTGGGGTCACAGCTAGCTGCTGAGGTTATTGTTGTCACAGCAAGCTGCTGAGGTTATTGTGGTCACAGCTAGCTGCTGAGGTTATTGTTGTCACAGCTAGCTGCTGAGGTTATTGTGGTCACAGCTAGCTGCTGAGGTTATTGTGGTCACAGCTAGCTGCTGAGGTTATTGTGGTCACAGCTAGCTGCTGAGGACATTGTTGTCACAGCTAGCTGCTGAGGTTATTGTGGTCACAGCTAGCTGCTGAGGTTATTGTGGTCACAGCTAGCTGCTGAGGTTATTGTTGTCACAGCTAGCTGCTGAGGTTATTGTTGTCACAGCTAGCTGCTGAGGTCATTGTGGTCACTGCTAGCTGCTGAGGTCATTGTTGTCACAGCTAGCTGCTGAGCTTCCTACTTGTTCATGCCCAATAACGCCCATATCTGCTTTCAGTTAAGTTATAATGTTGACAGGACCTCTTCATGTCCCAAAAATAATACATGCCCATCTTATCCTATGGGCCCCTTATGTTTTAGCTTGGTGTGTTCTTTGGTATGTCTGTCCTTATTAGGACTAGTAGACTATGTGTCTCTTCTTTTCATGTCCTAAAAATATATGCCTTATGTCAATAGTCCATCCGTTGGTCATTTGACTTACCCCCTCCTGTGTATGTTCCTCTGACCTTGGTATGTCCAGCTGCGCTATGCTCTCATGGCCTTACTTTGGTTTCCTGTCCTATACAATAGACAATGTATTTTACCAGAATGGCAAATGCACTCTAATTGTATCATCCTCTTGTGGTACAGTATTATGTTTGTCCCTATATGTACAGCTTGCTCCCACACCTGCTGCTGAGGTCGTTGTTGAGATGTAACAGTGTGGTCACCACCTGTTGCTGAGGTCATTGCAGAGTTGTAACAGTGTGGTCACAGCTAGCTGGTGAGGTCATTGTGGTCACAGCTAGCGGCTGAGGTCATTGTGGTCACAGCTAGCTGCTGAGGTCATTGTGGTCACAGCTAGCTGGTGAGGTCATTGTGGTCACAGCTAACTGCTGAGGTCATTGTGGTCACAGCTAACTGCTGAGGTCATTGTGGTCACAGCTAACTGCTGAGGTCATTGTGGTCACAGCTAGCTGCTGAGGTCATTGTTGTCACAGCTAGCTGCTGAGGTCATTGTGGTCAGGGCGTCTTAGAGTTGGATTGCTGATAGAGGACCACTTTTGCTATTTGGTTCATAACTAAAATGATTTCTATGGACAGGCGCGAACTGATCCTAGATCATCTCTCCTGCTCTAGAGTGCTTTTTGAAAATGGGTCTAGTGCAGCGTCTTCACTGCAGGGTTGTCGGTCAATTTCATTTCAACTTAATCAATTCAGGGACTCGATTGAAGAGGACACAGAAAATAATGTCCCATTTTCAATTTGTTGTATTTTAAACTGTCTCCTGAATCGACCAAATGGAAAGAATTGAACCCAACCATGTGTTTCACTTAGACAACAGTAATGCTGATCATCTCCAGGTTTTCTATCTATCCGTTTATCAAATAACTCTACCCTGTAACAGGAACAATCAAACACTTCTAACCATTGATAATAGTGCATTCATATTTATTTTAAATCCTACTTTGTTTTACAATGATTTCTCATAGTTTAAAGATAGAGAGAGAGACGGACAGGGAGATAGAAACGGAGAGAGACAGTTTATTATCTATTTTGCTTTCGCAATGTAAACATATGTTTCCTATGCCAATAAAGCCCCTTAACTTGAGAGAGAGAGAGAGAATGGTTTAAACAGCAGCAGTTTGCTCTGTTTTCATTTAAATAATAATTGGCTTAACAGAAGCTGCTTTTTTAAGACTCAAAATAATTATTTTCTGGCAGTAACAACAAGGAATTGATTTATTTCATTGAATTGATTTCCTGCAGAAAGTGTTTTCTCTCAGGGTTGATTGGAACTCATTATAAATGAGCCTTGGGAGCCAAACACTTTCCAGTCTTCCAGGGCCACACATATCTTCATGCTACACACAATACTGCTGCTACCAGACTCTTATTTACTGTTGCTTATACTGCACAATTTAAACACTCCCCCCCCAACCCCTCCTTCCCCAGAACACATGTAAATATTGTACTATCATTTGTGCCTTCCTGTATTATACTTATGCTAAAATGTTTATTCTATTCTACTGAGACATATACTTTATGTTTGGAGTCCTATATTTGATTATTTGTTACTGTTGTTGCATTGTTGAGAAGCACCCTGGTAGTGAGCATGTCGTTGGACGGTGTATACCATGTGTATCCTGTACATACGACTAATACACAACTTGAAAGGTCAAGTAAGATTATAGTGAGGAATATTTATTCTTCATATCGTCCACACGGTGCTGAAAAACACTGAAAATGGCTTTTGGATATGTAGAATGAATTATATGTATTCATTTTTGTAGGCAACAGTATATTCTATTCTATGTATTTCTATTATATGTGTGTTTGTTTCCACTATGCTGTATTTGATTCTATTATTTAGAGAGTCTGAGTCAGACAGGACAAAGGAATCCTGTCTGAATCCCACCGCCACTGGGATGAAATAACCACATATGGAATTGTTTTCAGATGGTCTTACCATGGACCCTTTAGCTATTTGATTTACAATTTTAGGACCCCTTTAGGTATAACAAAATATATTTAAAAAATATTTGGTAAAACATTGAATTCGGCCTTTACACCTGTCTCCTAGAGAAAATGTATGCTATTACGTGTGTGTGTGTGTGTGTGTATGCTTTTCGAGGGTTCATGTTGAAAGGAGTGGGTGGATTTGAAATCATTCCTGTTAGATAACTTGTCAAAATGCACAGCTGACAGTGTGAATGATAGACAGCCACACTGGAACCCAAACTGTAATGGGGGTGACTCTTTCTGTGTGTGTTTGGTTTTACTATCCTTGTGGGGACCAGAAGTCCTCATATGAATAGCAACACATTGAACATATGGACATGTGGGGACATTTCGCCGGTCCCCACAAGGAAAATGCCTATTTAGGCTTTGGGGTTAGGTTTAGGTTAAGGGTTAAGGTTAGGAGTTAGGTTAGGTGATAGGATTTGTTTTATTTTTAAGGGAATCAATTGTTTGGTCCCCACAAGGATAGTAAAACAAACGTGTGTGTGTGTGTGTGTGTGTGTGTGTGTGTGTGTGTGTGTGTGTGTGCATGTGTGAGAGAAAGAGAGATACCTTACTTGCTTTGGCAATGTTAACACATGTTACCCATGCCAATAAAGCCCCTTGAATTGAATACAGCGAGAGAAAGAAAGAGACAAAGGACGGGAGAAGATAGATTAGAGAGAGACGGAGAGTGATCCCTTGCAGATGCCTAGAGATGGGGAGAGATAGACGGGGAGAGATAGACGGGGAGAGATAGACGGAGAGAGAGACGGGGAGAGACAGACGGTTAGAGATAGACGGGGAGAGAGAGACGTGGAGAGATAGACGGGGAGAGATAGACGGGGAGAGATAGACGGAGAGAGAGAGAGACGGAGAGAGAGAGAGACGGGGAGAGAGCGACGGGGAGAGATAGACGGGGAGAGATAGACGGAGAGAGAGAGACGGAGAGAGAGAGACGGGGAGAGAGAGACGGGGAGAGATAGACGGAGAGAGATAGACGGGGAGAGATAGATGGGAGAGATAGGGAGAGAGATAGATGGGGAGAGAGAGATAGACGGAGAGAGATAGACGGGGAGAGATAGGGGAGAGATAGATAGACGGGGAGAGAGAGACGGGGAGAGATAGACGGAGAGAGATAGACGGAGAGAAAGAGACAGGGAGAGATAGACGGAGAGAGATAGACGGGGAGAGAGAGACAGGGAGAGATAGACGGAGAGAGATAGACGGGGAGAGATAGATGGAGAGAGAGACGGGGAGAGATAGACGGAGAGAGATAGACAGAGAGAAAGAGACAGGGAGAGATAGACGGAGAGAGATAGACGGGGAGAGAGAGACAGGGAGAGATAGACGGAGAGAGATAGACGGGGAGAGATACGGGGAGGAGAGATAGACGGAGAGAGATAGACGGGAGAGATAGACGGGGAGAGATAGACGGGAGAGATAGACGGGGAGAGAGGGGAGAGAGAGACGGGGAGAGCTAGACGGAGAGAGATAGACGGGGAGAGAGAGACGGGGAGAGATAGACGGGGAGAGATAGACGGGGAGAGAGAGACGAGAGAGAGACAGGGGAGAGATAGATGGGGAGAGATAGACGGGAGGACGGGGAGAGATAGACGGGGGAGAGAGAGACGGGGGAGAGAGACGGGGAGAGAGAGACGGGGAGAGAGAGACGGAGAGAGAGAGACGGGAGAGATAGGGGGAGAGAACGGAGAGAGATAGACGGGAGAGATAGACGGGGAGAGATAGACGGGGAGAGATAGACGGAGAGAGAGGGGAGACGGGGAGAGATAGACGGAGAGAGATAGACGGACGGGGAGAGATAGACGGGGAGAGATAGACGGGAGAGATAGACGGGAGAGATAGACGGGGAGAGAGAGACGGGGAGAGCTAGACGGAGAGAGATAGACGGGGAGAGAGAGACGGGGAGAGATAGACGGGGAGAGATAGGGGAGAGATAGACGGGGAGAGAGAGACGGAGAGAGAGAGACGGAGAGAGATAGACGGGGAGAGATAGACGGGGAGAGATAGACGGAGAGAGATAGACGGGGAGAGATAGACGGGGAGAGATAGACGGAGAGAGATAGACGGGGAGAGATAGACGGGGAGAGATAGACGGGGAGAGATAGACGGGGAGAGAGAGACGGGGGGAGAGCGGGGAGAGAGACGGGGAGAGATAGACGGGGAGAGAGAGACGGGGAGAGATAGACGGGGAGAGATAGACAGGGGAGAGATGGCAGGAGAGAGACGGAGAGAGAGAGACGGGGAGAGATAGGCGGGGAGAGACAGACGGGGAGAGAGAGACGGAGAGGGGAGAGAGAGACGGGGAGAGAGAGACGGGGAGAGAGAGACGGGGAGAGAGAAACAGAGAGAGAGAGACGGAGACGGGGAGAGAGAAACAGAGAGAGAGGGAGAGATAGACGGAGAGAGAGAGAGACGGAGAGAGAGAGACGGGGAGAGAGAGACGGGGAGAGAGAGACGGGGAGAGATAGACGGAGAGAGATAGACGGGGAGAGATAGACGGAGAGAGATAGACGGGGAGAGATAGACGGAGAGAGAAAAACTCCCATATCTACTGGGTGAAATTCCACAGTGTGCCATCAGAGCAGGACGATTTGTGACCTGTTGCCACGAGAAAAGGGCAACCAGTGAAGAACACGCACCATTGTAAATACAACCCATATCTATGCTTATTTAATTTATCTTGTGTCCTTTACCATTTGTACATTGTAAAAACACTGTATATATATATATATATATATATATATATATATATATATATATATATATACTGACACTCCAGCCACTTTAATAATGGGAATTGATGGGAAATGTTGTAAATATATCACTAGCCACTTTAAACAATGCTACCTTATATAATGTTACTTACCCTACATTATTCATCTCATATGCATACCTATATACTGTACTCTATATCATCGACTGCATCCTTATGTAATACATGTATCACTAGCCACTTTAGCTATGCCACTTTGTTTGCATATTCATCTCACATGTATGTGCTGTGCTCGATGCCATCTACTGTATCTTGCCTGTGCTGCTCTGTACCATCACTCACTCATATATCCTTATGTACATATTCTTTATCCCCTTACACTGTGTATAAGACAGTAGATTAGGAATTGTTAGTTAGATTACTTGTTGGTTATTACTGCATTGTCGGAACTAGAAGCACAAGCATTTCGCTACACTCGCATTAACATCTGCTAACCATGTGTATGTGACAAATAAAATTTGATTTGATTTGGGGTTGAGGAGTAAGCCATTGCAGATGCCTAGAGACAGGAAGAGAGACAGTGAGAGAGAGGCAGTGGGAGGGAGGCAGTGGGAGTTGGGGAGTGAGCCATTGCAGATGCCTAGAGCATCATCCCTCAATGTAATTGGGTGAAATGATGTCTGTAATTTCAGAGATAGTGTATGGGATGTCTTCTCCTCCTTCTTAATGCCCCTTTCCCCCCAAATTGAGATTCATTCTCCTCTTCGTTCCTCTTTTCCCCCAAATTGAGATTCAGGTCAATCCCCAAACTCTGGCTGTCTGGCATGGGGTGGGTGAGTCATCAGGAGTGTGTGTGTACAGAGCAGCCAGGTCGCTCAAGATCCAAGGTGAAATTCAACGTCCGTCCAGGTCACCAAGACGTCAGGAGATTACTTCAAAATCAGCCACTAGGTTCAATGGTGAGATGGCTTAACATCATCCACTAGCGGCAACGGTGAGAACTATTACCATGAAGAAGGCTTGCAGTTTGCTGGGGCGTATTGTACGGAGATGTCGGATGGGCGTACTCCGCGAGCACTGGCTCTAAGGGTCTCGTGTTTAATCCCAGTGCTACACACTCATTTTAGTTTTCACCCTATCCCAAAGCTTAACCCTTAACTTAACCATGGAAATGTGATGTTTATGGACTAACATCGGATTCTGCAGTGAGACTGTGGGAGCTTGTTGACACAGTCTCTCATCATGCAGTATGTATGGGTGTTGATATCGTTCCTCGCCCTTTGTCTAAATGTTTTGCCATTTATGAATGTGTTATTCAATGGTTTCTATGGGCTATAGAAGTAAAGGCCGAATTCAATGTTTTACCAAATATTTTTTAAATATATTTTGTTATACCTAAAGGGGTCCTAAAATTGTAAATCAAATAGCTAAATGGTCCATGGTATGACCATCTGAAAACAATTCCATATGTGGTTATAATCTATATAGTTGTTGTTGTGTTTCTGTTGACTTTGCTCTGCAGGGAGAAGATGTGTTGAGTGGGGAGACCCTGTGTCCCCCTGGGTGAAATGGGGCTATAGAAGAATACGTTCTCAGTATAGGATATAATTCACTTCAGATTGCTTGGGTGAGGGACCTCGGCCACACACACACACACACACACACACACACACACACACACACACACACACACACACACACACACACACACACACACACACACACACACACACACACACACACACACACACACACACACACTCTCTCTCTCACACACACACACACACACACACACACACACACACACACACACACACACACACACACACACACACACACACACACTATAGTAATCCATTGTGCCTGGTGAAGAGGAGAGATCGATATTTTGACCACTGCTGAATATCCATTGTGAACATCTGACCTCATGACACAACATGTCATAACAGGCCATTATTGCTACAGTTATTCATATCTTTTAGACGTGCTGTGGATGGGGAGCTGTGAAAGTGTGTCTATATGAGGGATCTAAACTGCTCTTCTAGAAGAAATATCACATCAACATTGTTGTAGTGCAAAACATTTATGCATAGTGCAAGAAAACCTAATTATAATCTCACAGTGTGATTTAATTTGAAACTGTTCTTCAACAATGTCAGTTTTAAGAAGGTGATTATGTAACCTTGAGTTTAGTAAACTGAGCAATACATATTGTAATTAGTCACCTCTTTATATCGCACATTGTTGAAGAAAATGTAAATGTAATGCTGCCAAATTTAAATTATGTTTATGGTAATTTTAGCACTTTGAAAATGTTGCCCTGTGTGTGGAATTGAGATGTATCTAATCCAGTAACATAGCAATAATACCATTTTGTTCTTACAGAACTGATTTTCCTGATGTGGTAGACAAAGGTTAAATAAATAAATACAAATAAAAGCATCAAATCTTGGCTTGAAAACATGGAAGAAGTTCAATGTACTTCAAATCACCTTTGAACATTGGAGTCCAATCATTAATATAAGACAACAGAACAATTGTGATCAGTCAGACCTTGTCAGTACTACTGTAACACACACACGCACACACACGCGTGCACACACACACACACACACACACACACACACACACACACACACACACACACACACACACACACACACACACACACACACACACACACACACACACACTCGCTCATTAAACTGAGCTAGATCCTGACCTGCGTCTTACCTTTCCTTCATGAAACAGACTTAGAACATCATTAGGAGCCAAGCTGATATGCCAGCGATCTGCACCCCCTAAAGACCATGTTGGCATCCCAAATTGCACCCTATTCCCTACATATTGCACTTCTTTTGACCAGGACCAATAGGGTGCATAGGTTCTCGTCAAAAGTAATGTACTATTTAGGGAACAGTGTGCCATTTGGGATGGAGACCAATAAGTTAGGTATAGAGACTGAGAGGAAGACAAGGCTGAGAAACAAGGTGAAACTGTCAATTTGAGTGTACTTTGGGATTGAAGATTTGATATTCTAGGTAAATCGTTATGGAAACTTGTAATGACAATACAGCAGGAAGATCAGATAGACCAAGGCAATGTCATTAGGGAGATAAGAACAGACCAAGGCATTGTCATTAGGGAGATAAGAACAGACCAAGGCATTGTCATTAGGGAGATAAGAACAGACCAAGGCATTGTCATTAGGGAGATAAGAACAGACCAAGGCATTGTAATTAGGGAGATAAGAATAGACCAAGGCATTGTCATTAAGAAGATAAGAACAGACCAAGGCATTGTCATTAGGGAGATAAGAACAGACCAAGGCTTACGCAATCTCTATTGCACTCCGCACTGCCCTTTTCCACTTATGTGAGAATGCTGTTCATTGAATACAGCTCAGCATTCAACACCCTGGTTCCCTCCAAGCTCATCACTAAACTAAGAACCATGGGACTGAACACCCCCCTCTGCAACTGGATCCTGGACTTCCCAACGGGCCGCCCCCAGGTGGTAAGGATAGGCAACAACACATCTGCCACGCTTACCCTCAACACGTGGGCACCTCAGGGGTGCGTGCTTAGTCCCGTCTTGTACTCCCTGTTCACCCAAAACAGTGTGGCCACACACAACTCCAACACCATCATTAGGTTTTCTGATGAGGATGAGACAGCCTATAGGGAGAAGGTCAGAGACCTGGCAGTGTGGTGCCAGGACAAAAACCTCTCCCACAAGGTGAGCAAGACAAAGGAGCTGATCGTAGACTACAGGAAAAGGAGGTCCGAGCACATACCCATTCACATCGACGGGGCTGTAGTGGAGCGGGTCGAGAACTTCAAGTTCCTTGGTGTTCACATCACTAATAAACCATCATGGTCCAAACACACTAAGACAGTCGTGAAGAGGGCACGACAACTCCTATTCCCCCTCAGGAGACTGAAACATTTTGGCATGGATTCTCAGATCCTCAAAAAGTTCTACAGCTGCACCATGGAGAGAATCCTGACTGGAAGCATCACATCTTGGTATGGCAACTGCTCGGCAACTGACCGCAAGGCGCTACAGAGGATAGTGGGTACGGCCCAGTACATCACTGGGGCCACGCTTCCTGCCATCCAAAACCTCTATACCAGGCTGTGTCAGAGGAAGGCCCTAAGAAAAAGACTCCAGCCACCTAAGTCATAGACTGTTCTCTCTGCTACCGCACAACAAAAGGCTCATTAACAGCATCTACCCACCAAGCCTTTATCAAATGTCTACCAGGACTATTTCCATGGACACCTTATTTTATGCACTGACTCTCTTGCACAGGCTCCATGTAGACTCACTGGACTCTAACCACACACCCACACATACTACACTGACATGCTAACACACACGCACACACACACATTTACGCCACACACACACACAGACATTCACATTCCTTCACACTCTTCACATACACTGCTACTCTCGGTTTATTATCTGTGCATAGTCACATGTGACCTCAATTACCTCTACTAACCCGTACGTACCCCTGCACATTGACTCTGTACCGGTACCCCTTTGTATATAGCCTCGTTATGTTTTATTGTATTGTGTTACAATTATTTATTTTGTTTATTTAGCCATTTTTTAACTTCATTTTTTAAAACTCTGCGTTGTTGGTTAAGGGCTCGTAAAAACCTGTTGTTTTCGGAGTGTGTGTAAAATATTATTTGATTTGATCAACTTCATGCATGATTTTTAACATCAACAAGTTTTGAACTGTTGTAAATGTAGTCTACACACAAAATGTCCTTTTTGCTCAGAGTGTAAAAATAAGATCTAACAGTATATAAGATCTAACAGTATATAAGATCTAACAGTATATAAGATCTAACAGTATATAAGATCTAACAGTATATAAGATAAGATTTAACAGTATAATGGGTTACACCTGAAAGTAGGCCATGAGACCATGATGCACTGCAGCGCTTCATGGAAACTTCCTCTCTGTGTGGGAAGGAAGTGGTGTTTTTCCCAGAAACAGGTTTAGGGTGAGGTGTGATGTGAAAGACAGACATCTGAATGAAAACAACAACTGTACAAAACATCCTCCCCTTGCTGATCTGGCCATGCAAATAATGTGACATGACAGGTCAAGGAGTTTCTCATAAAGAGCCTTGAGTCACCATCATATTGTTAGTTTCTCTCTATGTGTTGTATTTAACACATTTTGATATCAATCATTTTCACTCACACTACCACTTTTTGTTTATTAATTGTTTTCCTTGAGGCCCCCAGTACTTGCCAGATAATCATAATTTTGAGCAAAAACAACAACAAATAGTTACAGGCTCACTGGGCAAAAATGGGTAAGGGTAAGATGTAAGGGTAAGATGTAAGGGTAAGATGTAAGGGTAAGATGTAAGGGTAAGATGTAAGGGTAAGATGTAAGGGTAAGATGTAAGGGTAAGATGTAAGGGTAAGATGTAAGGGTAAGATGTAAGGGTAAGATGTAAGGGTGAGATGTAAGGGTAAGATGTAAGGGTAAGATGTAAGGGTAAGATGTAAGGGTGAGATGTAAGGGTAAGATGTAAGGGTGAGATGTAAGGGTAAGATGTAAGGGTAAGATGTAAGGGTAAGATGTAAGGGTAAGATGTAAGGGTAAGATGTAAGGGTAAGATGTAAGGGTAAGATGTAAGGGTAAGCTAAGATGAGGGAATGTCAGACGGAACAGGTGGGGTTTGAGACTGTTTGAAAGCGGTGATACAGTCAGAGTTGCAGGTGACTGGGGGGAGAGAGCTATATACAAGAGGTACCAGTACTGAGTTGATGTGCAGGGGTATGAGGTAATAACTTGGCTATATACAAGAGGTACCAGTACTGAGTTGATGTGCAGGGGTATGAGGTAATAACTTGGCTATATACAAGAGGTACCAGTACTGAGTTGATGTGCAGGGGTATGAGGTAATAACTTGGCTATATACAAGAGGTACCAGTACTGAGTTGATGTGCAGGGGTATGAGGTAATAACTTGGCTATATACAAGAGGTACCAGTACTGAGTTGATGTGCAGGGGTATGAGGTAATAACTTGGCTATATACAAGAGGTACCAGTACTGAGTTGATGTGCAGGGGTATGAGGTAATAACTTGGCTATATACAAGAGGTACCAGTACTGAGTTGATGCAGGGGTATGAGGTAATAACTTGGCTATATACAAGAGGTACCAGTACTGAGTTGATGTGCAGGGGTATGAGGTAATAACTTGGCTATATACAAGAGGTACCAGTACTGAGTTGATGTGCAGGGGTATGAGGTAATAACTTGGCTATATACAAGAGGTACCAGTACTGAGTTGATGTGCAGGGGTATGAGGTAATAACTTGGCTATATACAAGAGGTACCAGTACTGAGTTGATGTGCAGGGGTATGAGGTAATAACTTGGCTATATACAAGAGGTACCAGTACTGAGTTGATGTGCAGGGGTATGAGGTAATAACTTGGCTATATACAAGAGGTACCAGTACTGAGTTGATGTGCAGGGGTATGAGGTAATAACTTGGCTATATACAAGAGGTACCAGTACTGAGTTGATGTGCAGGGGTATGAGGTAATAACTTGGCTATATACAAGAGGTACCAGTACTGAGTTGATGTGCAGGGGTATGAGGTAATAACTTGGCTATATACAAGAGGTACCAGTACTGAGTTGATGTGCAGGGGTATGAGGTATTGAGGTAGATAGGTACATATAACTATAAAGGGACAGATAATAAACATTAGCAGCAGCATTTGAGGCTTCAAAAATAAAGATATAAAACTGGTCTTATGGAATCAACAACAAGTGGGACACAATCATGAAGTGGTTCCAGACTTTATTGGATATTTGAAATTTTTTAGCAAATCAAAAACTGAAAACTTGGGTGGCAAAATTATTCAGGGCCTTCCTTAATACTTTGCCTGCTACCTTTTGCTGAGATCCTGGACGCAGGGAGCACTGTCTCTATTTTTCCATTTCCGCCTGAAATTCTTTCCCATTCCTGTTGCAAAACAGGCCCTCAGTGAGGATTGGATGGATGGTACCATTGGAAAGAAAACACTGGCATTTGTAGAAATGTTAAAATAATGTAGGAGAATAACAATAGATATGGTAGAAGAAAATCAAAAGAGATTTTAGTACAGTTGCCATGAAGACAGGACACACCTGCTACAATCGGTTTCCTATTGAACATACTTCTTTCCGAAATAAATATTATAGTTTGATTACATTTTAGGGTGTCTGGGGGTAAATAAAATGTCCCATTTTGACTTGTTGAAACAAAGTTTATCAGGTTTTTTAAAAGTCGTGAATTTTAATCCATTTGTGATTTATGAAACCTGTCCCTGCTGGAAAAATATTTTGATGTGGCCCAAACCATGATGCTGCCAAACATGTTTGACAGTGGGGATGTTTTCACTGTGATAGCTACTGTAAATCGGAAACATGAAGTTTTGCATTGCCAAAAAGTTCAATTTAAGCTTTCATCTGATATAAGACACATGTCTCCCAGGTGGCTTGTGGCTAAATGTTTAATATCCATAATTTTTATGGATATTTTTTGAAATGGCTTTCTTCTTGTCACTCTTCCATAAAGGCCAGATTTGTGCAATATATTATGTTTTGTCTTATGGACAGAGTCTCCCATCAGCTGTAGATCTCTGCAGTTATTGTGGTGTGTTTTTGTCTTGGGGTTTTGTGGGATGTCTAGTCTTCTCCTTGTATGAGCTGAAAGTTTAGAGGGACGGCCAGGTCTATGGTAGATTTGCAGTGGTCTTCTCAATCCATTTCAGGTGATTATCGTTGTCTCTTGGGATGATTGGGAAATATTTTTGCAGCCAAATTCTTTGTGTGTTCACAACAGTGGGTGATTGTCCTTGTGTCCTTGTTCTTCATGATGTCTCTGTGTTAGTTTACGGACCTCTGAGTATCAGGCTGTTGCAGGTTTTTATACGGAGACTTGATTTTTTGTAGTATTTGTATTGATTCATCATTAGTTTTTCATTCAACATGGATCATTCAGAGATCCTCACTGAATTTTGGAGAGTTTGCTGCACTGACAGTAAAGGGGCTGAATAAGCACCCTCAATTTTTCAGTTTTTGATTTGTATAAAACAGTTTGATGCAGCCAGTAAAGGATACTCTCAATGGTTCAGTTGTAGAACTTTTTGAGGATCTGAGGACCCATGACAGTCTTCACAACTGAGTTTGTGTGTTTGGACCATGATGGATCCTTAGTGATGTGGACACCAAGGAACTTGAAGCTTTCAACCTGCTCCTGTCAATATAAAGGGACAGATAATAAACAATAGACTCGTATGCTTGATGAGTCAAACGATTAGTGCTTTGTCTTTATGGCTTGAGGGAGATGTTGTCCTGGCACCAGTCCTGTTGGTTCCAGACCTGCTCCCTATAGGCTGAATCATCGTTGGCGGTGATCAGGTCTACCATCGTCGGCAAACTTAATGATGGTGTTAGGAACAGGACATATAGGAGGGCACTAGGCATACACCCCTGAGGGGCCCGGTGTTAAGGGTCACTGTGGTGAATGTGTCGTTGCCTACCCTCACCCCCTGGGGGCGTCCTGTCACGAAGTCAAGGATCCAGTTGCAGAGGGAGGTGTTCAGTCCTAGGGTCCTTAGCGTAGTGATGAGCTTAGAGAGCACTATGGTTTTGAACACTGAACTGTAGTCAATGAACAGCATTCTCACGTAGGTGTTCCTTATGCCCAAGTGGGAAAGAGCAGTGCGGGCTGCAACAGAGATTGCATCATCTGTGGATTTGTTGGGTTGGTATGCACATTGAAGTGGGTCCAGGGTGTCTGGGATGAGGGTGTTGGTATGAGCCATGACCAGCCTTTCAAATCATTTCATTGCTACATATGCAAGTGCTATGGAGCGAAAGTCATTTAGATAGGTTACCTTGCCATTCTTGGACACAGGGACTTTGGTGGTCTGCTTGAAACATGTAGGTACTACACACTGGGTCAGGAAGAGTTTGAAAAAGGACACCTAACCGAATAAAGTAAGCCTATATAGTCTGCTTGTGTGTGTGTGTGTGTGTGTGTGTGTGTGTGTGTGTGTGTGTGTGTGTGTGTGTGTGTGTGTGTGTGTGTGTGTGTGTGTGTGTGTGTATGTGCGTGCGTGCGTACATGCGTTTGTGCTACAATTGTTTGTGTATGTGCACACCTACATCGAGGTTAGTCTATATTTAACCTTTATATTTTCCCAGCTGTTTCCATGGTACTTCATCACAGCTAATGACTGTTGACTCCTATCACCACCTCACTCCATCACAGCACAAGTAGACCAGTGGAGGAAAAGCCAGATCTGTTGACGTCAGGTGACAACAACAGCATGAATCATTTATTCATTAAAAGAGATCATTCTGGGAATAGACTTTAGAGGGCGGTGAGTTTCTCTGAAAGCTTTGTAGCGAACATTGTATTCTCATACCTCTATTAAAGGCCCAATCCTTCATTTGAAAGGAAGGAAATCCATCACTTTTTCAATTTAACTTGCAAGACAACAAACAGATAGATAGTATGTTCTTCAAATCAGTGGTATACTATACATAAATGTTCAAATGACAGACAAAGCCTGTAAATATCACAGATTTCATCTTTAAATAACTGGCGCTGTGGGATGAACTGATCTTCTCTGTTGAACCATGCCTTAGCTGGAACTGATTGTGCCCAGTGGCTGGGATTGGGACTGCTGCTGCAAATGCTATTGGAAATGCTGTTAGGAATGGTCGGATGAACTGCAATGACCCGAGGGTCTCAATTCTAGATTGTCTACTTGGACTCATCTCTGAGTAAGAAGAGCAGCAGTGAAGACTATGAAAAAGACAGGGTGTTTTATGTATTTGATACCATTGCACTATTTCGCACCAGCCATTACCATGAGCCTGTCCTCCCCAATTAAGGTGCCACCAACCTCCTGTGCTGTTATTATTCAAGCCTTCATGAGTAGAAGCAGAGAATGATGTGAACTCTTTCCTGTAAGAATGTTCATTTTGCAAAGCATAATTTTGATCTGACAGTTCCATGCCACATGGTTGAAAAGATATAAGGTTTCTAGCTTATGAATGTGCATCTTGCATACATAGTGCATACATAAAATAGTGCTGGCAGCTTTGGATAGAGGATGCTGCTTGTTGTTATTGTTGTGGTTGTGTGAAGCAAATAGAATATCATAATAGTGGATTTATCCTGCTAAGACTGTGTGGGCTAATCAATGCAGAGCTGATTGGAAACCATGAAACAATGATGTCTGCCACATGGTACTGTAATCCAGTCTAAGCAGTCTTGTTTTGCAGGATAAATAAAAATAACTAGATTATATGTATATGTTTTTAGTTGAAATTTGCGAAACTTGCAGATTCATTTAACAATCTGTAAACGTGACTTTTATGAGAATGTTTCTCCTTGTCATTTCACAGGAACGTTTGTGTTCATCAGAAACCAGTAGTTTACAGACGACTGAGAATAAAGAAAATAGGGAATATAGGGGCCCTTGTTAAAAGTAGTGCACTAAATAGGAAGTAGGGTGACATTTGGGAGGCAGACTAAGACACCTCCAGTGATTTTCCTTATAGAAGAGCCAGCATGTCCAAGCCTGCCAGCAGTTCTGTCACTACTCGTGTGCCGATGAGTTTCTCCTTAAGATTGAGAGTCAGACTTAAAATTTGCATCACATTCAAGCATATGTAGAAATACAGTATAAATTGTTGAATTAGTGCTGTCAGAAAATACATACATTTACATTTATTTCATCATCAATTGTACACAAGGTCCAACCAAAACTTGACTTCTGCTTTTAACCCAACCCCTCTGAATCAGAGAGGTGCCGGTGGGCTGCTACATTGGGGACCCGGGGAGAACATAGTGAAATGGGGGATTGACAAGGTGGACTCAGATCACCCAATAGTTGTGTATATTAAAAATATGTTTTAGGTAGATTTATAGTTAAACCTATTTAGTTTATATCTACAGTATTTATAAGCTGCATTATGTAGCTTTGTGTGTGACCTGAATTCAAAAATAAATGTTAGTTGTAGATTTGCCATTCTGATTGAAAGCAAGTGGTAGATCTGTTCTATGTGTGCTATTTCTGTTCTACCTGCGCTTCCCCTCCTTAAGTTTTGTTTTTGCTTGTTGAAAATATATTTCTAAGTGGTTTACATAGTACAATGATTATCTACACTATACATTGCTTGTTTTGTACATAAACTGAAATTAGGCTAACATTTTAGAATTTTAGCAACCAAATAATAGCGGAGCAATTTCTATATAATATGCCTTTAAATATAATTGTGGTTTCGGCATACTCAGTTTGTAGTTTATTTAGTCTTTTGAATATGATTTTAGTGCGCTGTTGTACCATGCCTTATTATCGGCTTCCCCAGCAACTAATGACACCAAGCCAAAGATGAATTCCTCTCCTTTCCCCCCCAGGTGCGCAACTTCCTTTACACTGTACAAGCTCAGCCTGACTTCACTCTGACGGCCGCTTTGTCCACCAGGTTGAGGAGATCGCAGATGCAATAGAAAATAAGGTAGTGTATTTATCTGAGAAGATGGTGCTTGGCTATGGCAACCATGTGATAACCAGCATCGATGCAGGTGCCTCCTTTGTGCAAGAGGACTATCTCAGTGCCAATTACGTGTCCACTACAGACAAGTTCTCTGTCAAGGCATTGGCAGGTCTAAACTTCTTTGATAAACTCAAGTTTGACATTGGCAGCAAGGGTGCACAAGAGACATCTGACTCACTCAGTTATCAGGGCACCATCATCTACTTCATGGTGGGGCACCCTTCTACCTGGGCATCACTGCAGAAATAGCAGGAGAGCACCATGAACAGCCTGGTAGGCATCGACCAGTAGTGCCACTGCACTACTTCCTCAACTGGTTGACCTTGCCTGATCCTCCTGAACCAACAGTAGGCAAACTGTCCCTGTTTGTGATTGAAGCCATACATCGCCATTATACCATCAACACCCGCCAGACTCCACGAACTTCAACTTCCAAGCCAATGTGAGGGACAACTGCTGCGAGGGTCCGGCCACCAACCTCACCTTTTGTGGCGTGTTTCAGCTGTGCCCCAAGCTCACTGACGTTGCAGACCTAATCTGCCAGAACCTGGCTCAGATGAACCCCGACATCGGCTCTTACTAATGTCGTGATCCCCACACACCCACTCTGTTGCGTGGTGAGGTATTACATCAGTACTATAACAAGATTGAGTGCTACTATATTTGCAATGAGTGTAACTGTTTTTGGGGGATGTTTTGCGATAAAAGCTGCGACAGAGTGTGTGTAGACTTCTTCCATGTCCGCTCCGCTCGCATTGACAGCTATTGGTGCTCCAGTTCTCAGGATATCTCTTTGGGGGCCTCTATAGCCCATCCCTACTGAACCCTCTGACCAAAACCAAGAGCTGTCCCCCGAACTACTTGCAGATTCATTTTCTGTCCAACAGCCTAATTATCTGCCTGAGCAAAGCACTTTGAGACCATGACTTTAAATAGAACCATGAGGAAACCTGTAGGAAACTTGATGCTGAAGTGCTGAAATTCCCACAGAAGAAAGTTGTTTAATGTTCATGGAACTATTTGAGAACATTCCCAATGTCAAACCAGTTGGAGAATGTTTCTAGGACATTACCAAAAATGTAATTAAATGTAACCATGTGTGAATGTTTAGGAAATTTTATGTTGAAGTAATGAAAAATCAAGATAATGTTGATATTTTTATGTTCCTTAAATGTGCTGAGAATGTTCCAACGCCAAGCAACTATCATGCACCATTCCCAGAATGTTGTGGGAAGGTTGTATGCACAGAACGTTATGTGCTAGCTGGGATTGGAGTAAAACAAGATGATATATGTGGGGTTCTGATGGGGTATGACAGTTGGACGAAGCTCATGAGGCATTTATAAGTTATATTCTTCCAGAATCAAATCAGTATATTGCATTATTTTGCAAGTCCAGAAATGCGTATGTAGCAACTGCAAATTTGTGTTGCAAATTATGAGGAATATCAATCATGATGATGTATCACTAAAGAATGTGGCTGTACATGAAATACATTTTTTATTGGTCACATACACATACTTAGAAGATGTTATTGCGGGTGTAGCGAAATGCTTGCATCAAATATTGTAATGGTAAAACGCTTGATATCATGTTTGCCTGACACAATCAGTTCTCCTAATTGTATTTATTGACTAATATGTTGGCATAACCTTTATTTATTGACTAATATGTTGGCATAACCTTTATTTATTGACTAATATGTTGGCATAACCTTTATTTATTGACTAATATGTTGGCATAACCTTTATTTATTGACTAATATGTTGGCATAACCTTTATTTATTGACTAATATGTTGGCATAACCTTTATTTATTGACTAATATGTTGGCATAACCTTTATTTATTAACTAATATGTTGGCATAACCTTTATTTATTGACTAATATGTTTGCATAACCTTTATTTATTGACTAATATGTTGGCATAACCTTTATTTATTGACTAATATGTTGGCATAACCTTTATTTATTGACTAATATGTTGGCATAACCTTTATTTATTGACTAATATGTTGGCATAACCTTTATTTATTGACTAATATGTTGGCATAACCTTTATTTATTGACTAATATGTTGGCATAACCTTTATTTATTGACTAATATGTTGGCATAACCTTTATTTATTGACTAATATGTTGGCATAACCTTTATTTATTGACTAATATGTTGGCATAACCTTTATTTATTGACTAATATGTTGGCATAACCTTTATTTACCACATTTTCACAACATTGCTGTTATCAACACACTCGTCGTCACTCCCATTTAACTTTAAATCACTTTAGCATAGTAGGCATCAAGTCACTTGGGGCAGCAGGGTAGCATAGTGGCTAGAGTGTTGGACAAGTAACCGAAAGGTTGCAAGTTCAAATCCCCGAGCTGACAAGGTACAAATCTGTCGTTCCGCCCCTGGACAGGCAGTTAACCCACTGTTCCTGTTCCTAGGCCGTCATTGAAAATAAGAATTTGTTCTTAACTGACATGTCTAGTTAAATAAAGGTAAAATAAATTTTAAAAGTCACTTGCATACGATGTTGCATACAACACTGCAAACAACTTTTTGAAAGGTCTATCATTTTCATTTAACACTATCAAAGTTAACATAACCACTATAGATGCCTTCCATTGCACAATGTATAGGTATGCCCAATTTAGAGAATTTTTTGAAATAACATGTTGTAGGTAATTAAATAATCAAATGAAAACGTGTTTATTTCTTAGCCTAGTGGGTATAAGTATTAGGCATATCATGCCTTGTGTAATTGTCAGAAGTGCAAGAGATACTCATACTGTTACATGTCGGTCTAGATTATTGATGAAATTATTGATTGATGAAATATCAAAACATTCTTTTAACAACTCAAATGCAGTTGCATGTGATGTTGGAACCACTGACTAACTGCATTTTTCTATTATCAAGACACCTGCTGGTGACTCTTCAGTGGTTAGGACAGCTCATGTGGTGTCCTAAATCTGTCAATTAGGAGTGATTCTTAAGACTGAAGAGTAAAATGTCTCTTGTCAGCACATACCACCAATGTTCCTTTCTGAAATGTATTGTGGATACAGGCCCAGGAAGCTAAACCAGCATATAAAATACTGTGTACAAATTCAAATCTGGACTAATGACGAATGCCTAATACTCAGATATCTGAACACACTTAAAATTAACAAGATAGAGGATAGAGAGAGTTTTTTGATGCTGAGAACAGAATTCGTTTTTAAATAACATTCTTAGAACGTTCTTTGAACATCATGACTTTAAATAGAACCATGAGGAAACCTGTTACGTTATATTATGTTATATTATGCTATATTATTATATATATATATTATGCTGAAGTATTGAAATTCCCACAGAAAAACATTGCTTCCTAATGTTGTCTGAACGTTCTGAGAACATGACATTAAATAGAACCATGAGGATACCTGTTACGGATACAGGTATCCTGTGTGTGTGTGTTTGTATCCTGTGTTCTTTTCTCTCCTTCTCCCCTCACAGGTGAAAATCATCAATCCCCAGTCAGTCATCCATTCAATCATCAATCAGAAGACACACCTCCTCCTGTTTCCTACCCAATCACAGTTCCTTTCCCTTGGTTTAAAAACCCTGTCAGTTGTTTTCTCTAGAGCGCAATCTCTCTGTAAATGCCATATGTCTGTAGAGCTCTATGGTTCACTCTCTCCTACTACATCTCACTTTATGTATTAAGCTCTCTTTTGTTTGCGCACCTCCATATCACTTTGTCCTCACATGTGAGTATTGTTTTTGGTTATGGTGTTTGTTTGCTGGTGGGAAAAGGGGGGAACCAAGACAAGTCGCCCATGGGCATACACTACCCGTAGGTAAACTTTGTTAACACTAGTTAGAACTGGGCGGACCACCCACTGTATTTTTGGTTAGTTAGTTAGCTGTTATTGAAATAGGCTAGTCTAGTTTAGGGGTGTTTTTGAATACTTATTATTTCTTTCCCTGGGTCCAGCTCAGCCCCTTTTCCTGCTCCCCCCATTACCGTGTGTTTTCTAATAAACCATGTGTTTGACGGTAATTTAGTTGTCTGTGGTTATTTCGTTCTCACTTTTACTTTCTCACTATTATAATTTGCACGAGTTATGTTACGGGTCTTGTTACCATCTCCTCTAGACTGTCGGGCCAAAAGGGATTCGTAACAATACCGGTAGAAAACCTTATGCTGAAATACTGAAATTCTCACCTAAGAAACATGGTTCTCAGAACGTTATGTGCTAGCTGGGTATCCTGCACCATTCCCAGAACATTGTGGGAGGTTGAATGCAAAATAACCATAGAACAACCACGCACTCACCAAGCTCTAAGAAACATACGGTTCTCAGAACATTATGTGCTTGCCGAGTAACTGAATCACTCACACATTTTGTGTCTGCCCTCATAGCTGCTCCAGCAGTCATCTTTTCATTGTGAATTTAGCTAAATTGACAAAGTTTTGTCATTGTCCAAAAAGTATATTAGAGACTCCATTTACTGGGGAGAGTGGCTGGTCCAACTCAAGGTGTCATAAAAAAATATGACTGGTATGGCTGGTTGCAGACAATTTTATAAAATATATGCACAGAAAAAAAACACCAACAGGTTTTTGTGCCAATGCACCACACCACCAATAAACAAATGATACCGACTCCGGGCACTTCAACATCATGGTCGGTGTTTTCAACACCACAATAAATAGAGTATGTCAATTTGAACAAACAGAAAACACATCCTTCCCTACCAGGCCATTCAAGTTGTTGATGTCTCTTTCCATTCATCAAATTGCCGTTGTACAGTTTGAATTGATTGATCAATTGATTTTATTTTACAATTTAAAAAATATATACAGTGCATTTGAAAAGTATTCAGACCACTTGACATTTTCCACATTTGTTACTTTACAGCCTTATTCTAAAATGGATTAAATAAAAAATAAATCCTCAATCTACACACAATACCCCATAATGACAAAGCAACATTTTCTTGCAAATGTATACAAAATTATAAACATAAATACTGTATATGACTGGGATTGGACAATAGTCTGGGACTTATTGTGGTCCCTATTTACTGGCATATGCTACAGTAATGTAAAGACTAAATGACCTCTAATTTACACATCTCCATATGGCTTTAGGCATCTCCTCAATGTAGTTATTATCCTTACATGTAGTTATTATCCTTACATGTAGTTATTATCCTTACATGTAGTTATTATCCTTGTATGTAGTTATTATCCTTACATGTAGTTATTATCCTTACATGTAGTTATTATCCTTACATGTAGTTATTATCCTTACATGTAGTTATTATCCTTGTATGTAGTTATTATCCTTACATGTAGTTATTATCCTTACATGTAGTTATTATCCTTACATGTAGTTATTATCCTTACATGTAGTTATTATCCTTACATGTAGTTATTATCCTTACATGTAGTTATTGTCCTTACATGTAGTTATTGTCCTTACATGTAGTTATTATCCTTGTATGTAGTTATTATCCTTACATGTAGTTATTGTCCTTACATGTAGTTATTGTCCTTACATGTAGTTATTGTCCTTACATGTAGTTATTATCCTTATATGTAGTTATTATTCTTAAATGTAGCTGATAAATGATGGCCTATGCATAAGGTTCCAACTTATAGCCTGTTTCTTGCGCAATACGCACCATGCACTCCGTTGGCCCCTCCACTTCAAAAGCTCCTTAGCTATTGGACTCCCTGGAAAACCTTGACTAGAATATCTTGCTGGAATAATTAATGTTTACCATTTCTTATACTAATACATTGTTGGAAGCTGGATTGAAGCTCTTGTTGGCTGAATGTTAATGCATGTTCTCTCCTAGGTTCATGGTTTGAAAAAGGTGTGTAATTCCAGTCCATACAATACAGTAATACAGTGTGCAGTCCACACAAAATGAGTTTACTGGAGCTTGTTTCATTTACTTACCCAATAGAGCATATCCTCCCTTGTGCTCAATAAAAAAAAACTCCCCAATAAAAAAATAAGAAGTTTGACAACCCTCCCTTTTTGGAGCCCCTCCATCCACCCAGTAAATTATGACACGTCCCTTTATGTTGCAGAATCTGAAGAAAGGTTAATTTCCTCCACCACTTTTGCATCAATGTTTACAAGTTGTGACCAATGCCTGTGATGCGCTGCGTCTCCTCCTTTTGACACAAATGAAAATGCCCAATAGAATAAGAATCAGCAGCATCACCAGTAGAGCTGAGAGGGTGGATAGGTGAACTCTCTCTGCCCCAGACTCCCAACTGACATCCAGCTTGTTGTCCAGACTGAGGTGAGAGGCAGTACAGGTGTAGTTGTGTCTCTTCTTTAGCTCCTCAGTACTGACCTCCAGACTCTTCCTCAGCTGGTAGTTCCCATCTCCACTAGGCAGCACCTCCCCCCCTGTCAGCTCCTGTTCTGCCACTGGCTGGCCGTCTCTCAGCAGGGTCATGTTGATGTGGCGGGGGTAGAAACCAAACGCCAAGCAGCTCACCTGGAACCCTCCAGAAACCTCTTTCTTTATCAACCTGAGTCTGGGAGGAACTTTACGCATCACAACGTTCTTCTCTCTCTTCAGGAATGTCTTCATTGTTTTGATGCAAATGGGAAGTAAAACGTTCCCAAAAAGTGTTTTAAGATATTCTCTCCTCATCGCATCCCATTCTGGTAGTAGTTTCCCAGAATTGTATGTAAAATGTGTTATGTTGTAATATATTTCATGATCTGCAAAAACTGCATTGAAAGTATTCTTTGACATGATCATCAGTTCACCGTTGTTCAACATCTCACAGCCAGCTATTCTTTGCTGGACTTGAACACCTCTTGTGAGATTTAAGTGGTGCTTTAGCTGAAAGGATCTCTCTTTAATGCTCTGGTATATAATTCCAAATACATAAGCTCCGTCCTGAGCTTCGTCATCACGTATTTTGTAAGTTGGAAGTCCCCTGTAGACAGACTGTTTATCGTTGGAGTCATAGTAACCCACTTGAACATCATCCAACATCACCACAACTGTAAACTCAGGGAAAGGCGTCTCTCCGATGATGTATGTTGCAAGTGCCCACAGAGAATGTGATCCTGGACCTGAAAGAGGAGTGATATTTTCCACAGTTATGGACATTGAGAGCTTGGGACAATAAGGTTTTATCTGCAAAAATATGATTTTGAGATAACAGGCTTTAAAGTTCTAAACACTCATTGGTTTGCATGGTGCCAGGCAGGGCCGTGCAGACTTTTCAGGGGGATCAGTGTTCAAAATGTAAAAAGCAATACTCACTCGCCATCAGAAATTGTAAGAAAGCTAGTTAGTGCCTCCAAAAGACATGATTGACATTGGGAAAAGAGGTTGGGCTATCAGCTGATCATTGATGTAAATCAAAAACTCTATTTTACACTGATTGTGATTAGTATCAGCCAATCAGACTGAATATTGATAATGATGTAGGCTAAATCAAGTGTTATCAAGTGATAATTAAATCTTATGCTGCTGTGGCAGTACTGTTGTATTTAAACAAGGTAGTTGGCTACACATCCTTGACCGGTGACCGCATCTATCAAGTCATGCACATTTGGATACTGGCCACTCGCCATTACTATGCAGGGCAGATGGGGGGGAAGGGGGGGGGACGTACAACCGGCATGTGTGCAAGCTCTACACAAGGCATATCAACAGGCGCAACCAATGGAAGGGGTAGGGGGGATAAACTTTACGACCTGCGGACAGTGGGTCCGAACAACAATGACAACACATTTCTACAAATATATGTAAATATATAAATAATATAAATACTATGCCGCCACCCAAAAGGGCAGGACACTTTGGAGACAGGAAGGGAAAGGGGCATGTGCTCTGGTAGAGCCCTATCTGTGCAGATGCCTGGTGTCAGCAATTCTGATCTTGTACTCTTTTCAACTGAACAATATGAATTGGGGCATTTAGAGTACTATCTATGTAGAGAATATTGAACAGAGCAATGCTATGTCAATAACTACAGTGCCTTGCGAAAGTATTCGGCCCCCTTGAACTTTGCGACCTTTTGCCACATTTCAGGCTTCAAACATTAAGATATAAAACTGTATTTTTTTTGTGAAGAATCAAAAACAAGTGGGACATAATCATGAAGTGGAACGACATTTATTGGATATTTCAAACTTTTTTAACAAATCAAAAACTGAAAAATTGGGCGTGCAAAATTATTCAGCCCCTTTACTTTCAGTGCAGCAAACTCTCTCCAGAAGTTCAGTGAGGATCTCTGATTGATCCAATGTTGACCTAAATGACTAATGATGATAAATACAATCCACCTGTGTGTAATCAAGTCTCCGTATAAATGCACCTGCACTGTGATAGTCTCAGAGGTCCGTTAAAAGCGCAGAGAGCATCATGAAGAACAAGGAACACACCAGGCAGGTCCGAGATACTGTTGTGAAGAAGTTTAAAGCGGGATTTGGATACAAAAAGATTTCCCAAGCTTTAAACATCCCAAGGAGCACTGTGCAAGCGATAATATTGAAATGGAATGAGTATCAGACCACTGCAAATCTACCCAGACCTGGCCGTCCCTCAACTTTCAGCTCATACAAGGAGAAGACTGATCAGAGATGCAGCCAAGAGGCCCATGATCACTCTGGATGAACTGCAGAGATCTACAGCTGAGGTGGGAGACTCTGTCCATAGGACAACAATCAGTCGTATATTGCACAAATCTGGCCTTTATGGAAGAGTGGCAAGAAGAAAGCCATTTCTTAAATATATCCATAAAAAGTGTTGTTTAAAGTTTGCCATAAGCCACCTGGGAGACACACCAAACATGTGGAAGAAGGTGCTCTGGTCAGATGAAACCAAAATTGAACTTTTTGGCAACAATGCAAAACGTTATGTTTGGCGTAAAAACAACACAGCTCATCACCCTGACTGGGACGGAGATTTGTCTTCCAACAAGACAATGATCCAAAACATAAAGCGAAATCTACAATGGAAAGGTTCAAAAATAAACATATCCAGGTGTTAGAATGGCCAAGTCAAAGTCCAAACCTGAATCCAATCGATAATCTGTGGAAAGAACTGAAAACTGCTGTTCACAAATGCTCTCCATCCAACCTCACTGAGCTCGAGCTGTTTTGCAAGGAGGAATGGGAAAAAATTTCAGTCTCTCGATGTGCAAAACTGATAGAGACATACCCCAAGCGACTTACAGCTGTAATCGCAGCAAAAGGTGGCGCTACAAAGTATTAACTGAAGGGGGCTGAATAATTTTGCACGCCCAATTTTTCAGTTTTTGAATTGTTAAAAAAGTTTGAAATATCCAATAAATGTCGTTCCCTTTCATGATTGTGTCCCACTTGTTGTTGATTCTTCAAAAAAAAATACAGTTTTATATCTTTATGTTTGAAGCCTGAAATGTGGCAAAAGGTCGCAAAGTTTAAGGGGGCCGAATAATTTCGCAAGGCACTGTACATTTGTGACTCACCACCTGGATTTGGTCTTATGTAGCAAAATGTGAAATGTTTTTATTTAATTTATTTCTTTACATTGGATAAAAGTAGAGACTCAGAGCTACAAAATGGCATATCATACACAGCATTTGAGGAACAATAGGAAAGTCATTCTGCGCTGAAAGTTGATCAACTTGTAAGACCCATCTGTCTCGTTTCGCTCTTGGAGCGCACAGCTGACACTCTGGCCGACTATTTGTTTATCTCTGGATACCATGAAAACAGCCTAACCAGCTGGCAACAATTACATTACGCTTTTTTGCGCACTTTTACTGACACCGGCCATATTCAACGGGTGTTGTACACGAGTCACGTAACGTTAGCTAACGAGCCAGCCAGCTAACGGTAGCTAGTTAAACAACAATTAACAAAGTGCCAACAATGCCTAACATTAGGCTCTAACTAGAAAAGCAAACGGCTCTGGGAAACAAATAATGTCGGTTAGGGAGCAAGCCAGCTAACGTTAGCTAGCCAGCTAACTACACTTTAGTTAGAAATGAAACCACTTTCTGTCAAAATTAGACACATATAATATCTGAAAATGTAGCTAGCTAACGCTAGACTATCTTACCTGCATACATCATCATGAATGATGGACGCGTCTCCCTGTCAGGAATGCCATACCACGGTTGCCCTTAGTTTGAACATGTAATCCGGAGACAGGTGTTTTCTACATCTCTTTACCTATCACACTCTAATTCCACTGATTTCAAGACTTGATCCTCCAGAAAGTGGAGACCAACACTTATGGAGCTCCACTACACAATACATGTTTTAAAAGTTGCATTCGACAGGATTACCAACACAAACTGACCGAGTTCAAATAGGCAGAAGCCTTGAATATGGCAGAACAATCCGAACTCCTCTCTCGACATGTCCAACCCACTCATTATCTCAGCCAATCATGGCTAGCGGGAAAGTTGCTGCCTTTTTCTGTGGCTTAACCAACAAGGCTCGTAATTTAACAATTGTATTCGTATTTACAGATGGCATACAAGTTTGTTATCAAGGCACATGAAAGTTCACATGTTCAAGAAGGCATTTCTGCCAAGAAATGCTCTCCAGTTTCCTGAACCGGATCACATTTTGACAAAAATGCAGATATAACCTGTAGTCCCAAACTCTTGGTTTAACATTGTATAACATAACAAATCTATCAATGAGTTGAGAGAAAGTAGATAATCCATCTTACCTGCGTTGACTATGGTGTAAAAGGAAAGAACAATGAAAAAGACAGACAGTTTGCACATGATTCAGAAATGTTCACTACTCTTGCAGTAGCCTCACGCAGCTGATACTTTCCCTTTCACTTCTGCTTATCTTCTTCTTCTGCTTATTTTCTTCCATAATATTATGGCGGTCTGCAAACAAGTGTTAGAGGGGCATGTCGCCACCTACTGTACTGGAGTGTGTAGTCGATCACAGTTTACAGACTAAATGAATAATGTAACAAACATTACGTGAAACTTAACTCTCCTATCTAATCATGTACTACTAAGAATATAAAAGAGCCCTACTAACTATTATAAAAACTTCCCCATTCCCCAAATCGCTTTCACATCCCCACCCTCCATCCCTGTTCTACCTCAATAATCCTACACATGAATGTTTCCCTCTCTTCCACATACCAGTACTTACAACAATACATCATACACTCTGTACACAATCCATTTGTATGCTTGCCAACCAGATATAATGAGCATTTTCAGTTCAATGTACAATGTCATAGATGCAACCGAGCAAACACCACCTCTTCTTTCCTCCCATTTGGACAAAAGGAACACCTATGCGAGAATGCTGTTCAATGACTACAGCTAAGCGTTCAGCATAATAGTGCCCACAAAGCTCATTACTAACCTAGGGACCCATGGACTAAACACCTCCCTCTGCAACTAGATCCAACTGGGACTCTTCAGGGGTGTGTGCTTAGTTCAGCCACGACTGCATGGCCAAGCACGACTCCAACACCAGCATTAAGTTTGCTGATGACACAACAGTGGTAGGCCTGATCACCCACAATGATGAGACAGCCTATAGGGGGCAGGTCAGAGATCTGGCAGTGTGGTGCCAGGAAAACAATCTCTCCCTCAATGTGAGCAAGACAAAGGGAGGGCCAAACAAGCCCTCATTAACATTGACAGCGCCAAAGTGGAGCGGGTTGAGAGCTTCAAGTTCCTATGTGTCCACATCACCAACAAACTATCATGGTCCAAACACACCAAGACAGTCGTGAAGAGGGCACGACAAAACCTTTTCCCCCTCAGGAGACTGAAAAGATTTGGCATGGGTCCTCAGATATTCAAAGTTCTACAGCTGCACCATCGAGAGCATCCTGACCGGTTGCATCTCTGCCTGGTATGGCAACTGCTCGGCATCTGACCGTAAGGCGCTACAGAGAGTAGTGTATACGGCCCAGTATATCACTGGGGCCAAGCTTCCTGACATCCAGGACCTATATATTAGGCGGTGTTACAAGGTGCGATAAAAATTCATTTAATTGTAATTTTTGGTCAGCAATCTACACAAAATACTCTGTAATGTCAAAGTTGGAAAATTCTAACATTTGTAAAACACTAATATATAGCTTGCATAATTATTCAACCCTGTGAGTCAAAACATGTTAGAATCACCTTTGGCAGCGATTACAGCTGTGAATCTTTCAGAGTAAGTCTCTAACAGCTTTACACACCTGTATTGTACAATATTTGCACATTATTCTTTGAAAAATTCTTCAAGCATGCTCAAGTTGTTTTTTGATCATTGCTCGACAGCAATTTTCATGTCTTGCCATAGATTTTCAAGCCAATATAAGTCAAAACTGTAACTAGGCCACTCAGGAATATTCAATGTCATCTTGGTAAGCAACTCCAGTGAATATTTGGCCTTGTGTTTTAGGTTATTGACCTGCTGAAGTGTGAATTTGACACCCAGTGTCTGTTGGAAAGCAGACTGAACCAGGTTTCCCTCTAGGACTTTGTCTGTGCTTAGCTCTATTCCTTTTATTTTCATCCTAAAAATCTCCATAGTCCCAAAGTTTGGACACACCTAGTCATTCAAGGGTTTTTCTTTATTATTTACTATTTTATACATTGTAGAATAATAGTGAGGACATCAAAACTATGAAATAATACATATGGATTCATGTAGTAACCAAAAAAGTGTTAATCAAATCAAAATATAGTTTATATTTGAGATTCTTTAAAGTAGCCACCCTTTGCCTTGATGACAGCTTTGCACGCTCTTGGCCCAAGACCCAAAACAAGGCCAAATATACACTGGAGTTGCTTACAAAGATTCCATTGAATATTCCTGAGTGGCCTAGTTACAGTTTTGACTTAAAGTGGCTTGAAAATCTATGGCAAGACATGAAAATGGCTCTCTAGCAATGATCAACTGTCACGTCCGTTTAGAGATGGATTGGACCAAGGTGCAGCCTGGCAGGCATACATCTTTTCTTTATTTAAATGACACCGAAAAAAATAAATATACAAAACGAACGTAACGCTACATGCAGTGCAGAAAGCAACTACACACAAACAAGATCCCAACCACTAAAGGTGGAAAAAGGCTGCCCAATCAGAGACAACGATAGACAGCTGCCTCTGATTGGGAACCATACCCGGTCAACAAAGAAATAGAAAAACTAGACTGCCCACCCAAATCACAGCCCGACCTAACAAAATAGAGAAATAAAAAGGCTCTCTAAGGTCAGGGCGTGACAGTACCAGTTGAGTTGGGATCTTCTGTCATGGTCGTTTAGAGATGGATTGGACCAAGGTGTAGCGTGGTAGGCCTACATCATACATTTATTCAATGAACACCAAAAAAACAAGAACGCTAAATGACACGTACAGTTTTGTAGCGCTATCACAGCAACTATACAAAAACAAGATCCCACAACTAAAGGTGGAAAAAGGCTGCCTAAGTATGATCCCCAATCAGAGACAATGATAGACAGCTGCCTCTGATTGGGTACCATACCCAGCCAACAAAGAAATAGAAAAACTAGAATGCCCACGCAAATCACACCCAGACCTAAACAAATAGAGAAATAAAAAGGCTCTCTATGTTCAGGGCGTGACATCAACAAACAACTTGACTGTGCTTGAAGAAATGTTCAAAGAATAATGTACAAATATTACAGGTGTGTAAAGCTGTTAGAGTGCTCAGCACTTATTGTGGGAACTCCTTCAAGACTGTAGGAAAAGCTTTCCTCATGAACCTGGTTGAGAGAATGCCAAGAGTGTGCAATTCTGTCATTGTGGCAAAGTGTGGCTACTTTGAAGAATCTAAAATCTAAAATATATTTTGATTTGTATAACACTTTTTTGGGGACTACATGACTACAGCATCATCTTCTTGGATATGATGCTACAAGCTTGGCACACCTGTATTGGGCGAGTTTCTCCCATTATTTTCTGCAAATCCTCTCAAGCTCTGTCAGGTAGGATGGGAGTGTTGCTGAACAGCTATTTTCAGGTCTCTCAAGAGATGTTAGATTTGGTTCAAGTCTGGGCTAGGGCTGGGTCACTCAAGGACATTTAGAGATTTGACCTGAAGCCACTGCGTTATCTTGGTTGTGTGCTTAGGGTTGTTGTCCTGTTGGAAGGTGAACCTTTGCCCCAGTCTAAGGTCCTGAACACTCTGGAGCAGGTTTTCATCAAGGATCTCTCTGTACTTTGCTCCGTTCAACTTTTACTCAATCTAGACATCCCTACAGCATGATGCTGCCACCACCATGCTTCACTGGAGGGATGGTGCAAGGTTTCCTGCAGGTGTGACGCTGGCATTCAGGCCAGAGAGTTCAATCTTGGTTTCATCAGTCCAGAGAATCTTGTTTCTCATGGTCTGAGAGTCTTCAGTTGCCTTTTGGCAAACTCTAAGCGGGATGTCATGTGCCTTTTACTGAGCAGTGGCTTCCGTCTGGCAACTCTACTATAAAGGCCTAATTGGTGGAGTGCTGCAGAGATGGTTGTCCTTCTGGAATGTTTTCCCATCTCCACAGAGGAACTCTAGAGCTCTGTCAGAGTGACCATCTGGTTCTTGGTCATCTCCCTGACCAAGGCCCTTCTCCCTCGATTGCACAGTTTGGCCAGGTGCCCAGCTGTAGGAAGAGTCTTGATGGTTGCTAACTTCTTCCATTTAATAATGAGGGATGCCACTGTGTTCCGGGGGGCCTTTAATCCTGCAGAAATGTTTTGGTACCCTTCCCCAGATCTGTGCTTTGGCACAATCCTGTCTCGGGGCTCTACGGACAATTCCTTCCACCTCATGGCTTCTTTTTTTGCTCTGACATGCACTGTCAACTGTGGGACCTTATATAGAGGCGTGTGTCCTTCCAAAGTCATGTCCAATCAATTGAGGTGTGATCACATGCCCCGTGTACCTTCAAAATGATTCTGCAGTCATCATTTATTTGAAAAACACTGTTTTCATCCTCATTTGTCGCAATAAAGAATGTTAGACAGAAGAAAAATCCACCTCTTTCAAATGGAAAAAATGGTGTCGATCTTTAGAAAATGTATCCTATAACTGCCGTTTCCATTACACATGTCGCAATGATTTTTGTATTGCATCATTGCTTTTGTCTAATAAACATGGGTCAATGGAAATCTGCCTACTGAGTGTCTTCACAATCCTTCCTGTGAAAGCTTTTTCTGTCTTAAACTGTTACAGACCTATATCCATTCTGCCTTGCCTATCTAAGGTCTTCGAAAGCCAAGTCAACAAACAGGTCACTGACCATCTCGAATCCCACCGTACCTTCTCCGCTATGCAATCTGGTTTCCGAGCCGGTCACGGGTGCACCTCAGCCACACTCAAGGTACTAAACGACATCATAACCGCCATCGATAAAAGACAGTACTGTGCAGCCATCTTCATCAACCTTGCCAAGGCTTTCGACTCTGTCAATCACCATATTCTTATCGGCAGACTCAGTAGCCTCGGTTTTTCGGATGACTGCCATGCCTGGTTCACCAATTACTTTGCAGACAGAGTTCAGTGTGTCAAATCGGAGGGCAGTCTCTATGGGGGTGCCACAGGGTTCAATTCTCGGGCCGACTCTTTTCTCTGTATATATCAATGATGTTGCTCTTGCTGCGGGCGATTCCCTGATCCACCTCTACGCAGACGACACCATTCTATATACTTTCGGCCCGTCATTGGACACTGTGCTATCTAACCTCCAAACGAGCTTCAATGCCATACAACACTCCTTCCGTGGCCTCCAACTGCTCTTAAACGCTAGTAAAACCAAATGCATGCTTTTCAACCGATCGCTGCCTGCACCCGCATGCCCGACTAGCATCACCACACTGGATGCTTCCGACCTTGAATATGTGGACACCTATAAGTACCTAGGTGTCTGGCTAGACTGCAAACTCTCCTTCCAGACCCATATCAAACATCTCCAATTGAAAATCAAATCAAGAGTCGGCTTTCTATTCCGTAACAAAGCCTCCTTCACTCACGCTGCCAAGCTTACCCTAGTAAAACTGACTATCCTACCGATCCTCGACTTCGGCGATATCATCTACAAAATTGCTTCCAACACTCTTCTCAGCAAACTGGATGCAGTTTTTTCATAGCATTTTGCTAGCATAGCATTTTGAGTAGCATTTAGCACGCAACATTTTCACAAAAACCAGATAACCAAATAAATAAAATAATTTACCTTTGAAGAGCTTCTGATGTTTTCAATGAGGAGACTCTCAGTTACATACCAAATGCGCAGTTTTTCCTGAAAGCGTCTGTGTGTAGGAGAAATCGTTCCGTTTTCTACATTGCATCTGGCTACCGAAACGAACCGAAAATTCAGTCACCTACAACGTAAAACTTTTTCCGAATTAACTACATAATATCGACCGAAACATGGCAAACGTTGTTTGGAATCAATCCTCAAGGTGTTTTTTCACATATATCTTCATTGATATATCGTTCGTGGAAGCTTGCTTTCCTCTCTGAATCCCATGGAAAAATACTGGCAGCTGACTTTTGCGCACCAATTTCGGCGCAGGACACCATGCGGACACCTGGTAAATGTGGTCTCTTATGGTCAATCTTCCAATGATCTGCCTACAAATACGTCACAATGCTGCAGACACCTTGGGGAAACGACAGAAAGGGTTGACTCACTCCTCTCGCATTCACAGCCATATAAGGAGACAATGGAAAACAGAGCTTCAAAAATCCTGCTCTTTTCCTGGATGCCGTCTCATCTTGGTTTTGCCTGAAGCTCACGTTCTAGGGCACGCACAGAAAATATCTTGGTAGTTCTGGACACGCCAGAGTGTTTTCTTTCGAAAGTCGAGCATCTTTTTGTGACAAAATATCTTGTTTAAAACGGGAACGTTTTTCATCCAAAAATGAAATAGCGCCCCCAGAGCATCAACAGGTTAATTGTTTACTCCATGTGTAACTCTGTGTTGTCTGTTCACACTGCTATGCTTTATCTTGGCCAGGTCGCAGTTGTAAATGAGAACTTGTTCTCAACTAGCCTACCTGGTTAAATAAAGGTGAAATAAAAATTAAAATTAAAAATTAAAAAAGGATTCCTAGGACATTTTCTGAGATGCTTTGTGGATAGGGACCCATGGCCCCTATCCACAAAGTGTCTCAGAGTAGAAAATTTGGCATAAGTGCTGAGAATAGAGAGACATTTACTCTGTCTCCTACTCGTATGTGTAGAAATATAAGCTATGCATGAAGCCTTTAGTCATAAGAGACCCACCTAGTCGACAGATATTTAGAACACTTCATAAGGTGATCTAACCAGTTAAGAGTTGCCAGCAGGTGTCTTGATAGTAGGAAAAAAGTCAGTGGTTCCTGCGCCACATGCAATTGCTTTGGAGTTGTTGAAAGAATGTTTTGATATTTCTATGTGATCAATCCATAAATAATCTAGGCTTACATGCAACAGTATCTCTTGCGCTTGTCACGCCCTGGTTGTAGTATATTGTGTTTGTCTTTATTTATTTGGTCAGGCCGGGGTGTGACATGGGTTTATTGTGGTGTGTTTTGTCATGGGGTGTTGTTAGGTGTTGGGTGTGTGGCTTAGTGGGGGTATCTAGCATAGTCTATGGCTGTCTGGAGTGGTTCTCAATCAGAGGCAGGTGTTTATCGTTGTCTCTGATTGGGAACCATATTTAGGCAGCCATATTCTTTGAGTATTTCGTGGGTGATTGTTCTTGTCTCTGTGTTTGTTGTCACCAGATAGGCTGTATAGGTTTTCACGGTCCGTTTGTTGTTTTGGATTGTTCGTTCTTCTTCATTAAACATGCATCAAAGATACCATGCTGCATTTTGGTCCGCTTCTCCTTCACCAGACGAGAACCGTTACAGCGCTTTTGAAAATTATTTCACATTACCTATATTTCATATGATATGCCTAAATACTTATAACCATATAGGGTAATAAATAATCACAATTTTCTTTTGATTATTTAATTAATCTACATCATGTTGTTTCAAGTTATGCCTTTGGTGCACAATAACACGTTGAAAAAAGTTGGGCAATTAAAGGCATATAGGGCCCATGTTAAACTTTGATTGCGTATGATGAACATGATGGACCGTTCAAACGCTTTATGCAAGTGATTTGATTGAAACTGTGTCAGAGTGATTTAGAGTTGGTAAACGGGAGTGAGGAGTGTGTTGATATAACACTAATGTGTCAGAGTGATTTAGAGTTGGTAAACGGGAGTGAGGAGTGTGTTGATATAACACTGTGTCAGAGTGATTTAGAGTTGGTAAACGGGAGTGAGGAGTGTGTTGATATAACACTAATGTGTCAGAGTGATTTAGAGTTGGTAAACGGGAGTGAGGAGTGTGTTGATATAACACTAATGTGCCAGAGTGATTTAGAGTTGGTAAACGGGAGTGAGGAGTGTGTTGATATAACACTAATGTGTCAGAGTGATTTAGAGTTGGTAAACGGGAGTGAGGAGTGTGTTGATATAACACTAATGTGTCAGAGTGATTTAGAGTTGGTAAACGGGAGTGAGGAGTGTGTTGATATAACACTAATGTGTCAGAGTGATTTAGAGTTGGTAAACGGGAGTGAGGAGTGTGTTGATACAACACTAATACTATACAAATAATGCTTTTAACAACCATTAGAATTGGTTAAAAAACTAACTTTATGCATGCCAACATATTAGCAAAGAATTATTGATCGTGTCAGGCAAGAATTACGTCAAACGTTTTACCATTGCAATATTTGATGTACAGTCATATTCACCGGTTTTAACTGAAGCTGCACAACTGTTGATGCCTCACCACGATAGGTTATTCCCCATCATTTGCAACAATGTTATTGAGCGTCATCTCTATTTTTCCTTTTCAGTACCAAACTGTTGTGATTATCAGCTGAGGCAAACTTTTATGAGTTGATTTTACTCCTGGCGCAGACTTTGTTTGGGCAGTGTCAGCATCATCCTAAAAACTACTCCTCACCTGCTGTTTACGAAGCATGTCACGAATAACATTTGATTTGATTTTAGTGGACTCTATCAAGTACTGCTGAAATCAATTTGATCTGTGGGTGTACAATGACACCTAGTGGTTGTATGGTTGATTTCTCCATAAACATAATTTTTTATCTTCCCCTCACTGTTCACTGTTTGTTGAGATCTGGTAGGTCCCTGAAAACAGTCTCCACTTATTTCCTGTGCCAGAACTACAAGCCAAATGTCAGAGAAAATGTGGACTATTATACAACGGGTGTGTCTAATCCTGAATGCTGATTGGTTAAAACTGCATTCCAGGCGGTGTCTATTCCACAAGTTACCACCGGCTAAATCTGTGATGTTAAAATGTCTATTTACTCTGTTCCATCTGACTGCGCAATCCACTGTCTCATCAACCCAGCTATGCTATTTATAAACTTAATCTCCACTATAAAAAGCATCGAGACATTATCTCACATTTCCTTTAGACTAACATTTAGTTTTCAACAGCAGAGTGTTGTATTAATCTTGCTGTCTGACTCCGACATTTGCAACATTGTTTCAATATTCCAATTCTATCTCCAGCTGTCCCATAGTAATGAACATGTCATGAGTCTGGATGTCTGGCAGCGTTTCTCAACCAGTCAAAATCATGAATCAGTTGGCATAATTTTATGGATATAAACAAAGAAATTGAATAAAGGTAAAACTTAACAAAGTGCAGCTAGTTTGCAGTCTTTCCAGCTTCAGTTTGAAGTGACTGTGTTAGCTGTGTTGTTGGCTAGCTCCTCTGAACAACAGTCTCCTGACGAGTGAGCACATGTTCTATTCCAGTTGAAATCGCGCCTCGTTAGCGCATTGTTATGGATGTATCCAAATAAATGTCACTAGAAAACAACAAATGCAAGTGCAGCTACTTTGCTATTATTCTGCCTGCTCTTTTTGATGTGACTGTAAATTAGCTGTGGTTGGCTAGCTAGCAATCAAGGGATAAGAACATTTCCAGCCAGTATGGCAATGGAACATTTAGAACGAACGACTGGGTCGCGTCCATACCGTAGATACAGAACAAAAAAACAGAGCTACTGGGTCGCGTCTCGGGCAAACCGATAATAGAACAAACGACTAGCCGGCTTGGGCTTTGTGTTGGGACTATATCTTCTGGAAGGATGAAATAATATGAATAAATTCATCAAAATAATTATTTTTAAGAAAATATGTCAATCATTCTTTGAATATGTTGGTAAGCCATCGCATAAAAGTGATAATGCCCTCGAAGCCGGTGTTTGGAGGATATATTGGCACGGTCTGCCGGCTCTCAACTTCCTAACAACACCCGTGGCAATATATCCTCCAAACACTGACACATATGCAATGTATACAAAGATAGCAAGATGTATAGCTAATGGAGATGACACATCTAGCTAGCTACTTTACAGTTTACAACATGCTCGCTCATAGCTATGAGGATTTATGTATACTTACTGTTATTAACTAAAACTAATAAAATATCATTGCATTGCATGAGAGCTGCATCTGTGTATGTTCCGGCGTTCCCATAGAGCAGTCCATCCTGGTTGTAATGTGGACACAACACCAGACGGTCTATCATCTTTGACAACACTGGTCCTGCCATGCATGCAAAGCTAGCTAGCCTTCTCTGATAACTGGTATGCCTTGCTAGCTAACGAAGCTAGCTTATCAAACAGTATTTTCTTTGGTATTTCTGAACGATGGCTCTGACACTCATTGGATGTGGCAGGGCTTGCAACTATTACAGATTACAAAGGGAAACCCAGCCGCAAGCTGCCCGGTGACGTGAGCCTACCAGATGAGTTACATGTATTATATGCTCGCTTCGAGGCAAGCAACACTGAAACATATAAGAGAGCACCAGCTGTTCAGGTGACTGTGTGAGCACGCCCTCCACAGCCGATGTGAGTAAGACATTTGGACAGGTTAACATTCACAAGGCCACAGTTGCACCATAGAGAGCATCCGGAATGATTGCATTACAGCTTGGTATGGCAACTGCTCGGCATCAGACTGTAAGGCGCTCCAGAGGGTAGTGAGTATGGCCCAGTACATCACTGGGGCCAAGCTTCCTGCCATCCTGCACCTCTATACCAGGTGGTGTCAGAGGAAGGCCCTAAAAATTGTCAAAGACTCCAGCCACCCAAGTCATAGACTGTTCTCTATGCTACCACATTGCAAGCGGTACTGGAGAGCCAAGTCTAGGTCCAAAAGGCTCCTTAAAACCTCTTGAAACTCCCCATCCCGGATCCGGGATCGTGACTAAAGCCTCAGGCTCATTAGCATAACGCAACGTTAACGATTTCTGAAAATCGCAAATAAAATTAATGTAATGCGTTTGCTCTCAAGCTTAGCCTTTTCTTAACAACACTGTCATCTCAGATTTTCAAAATATGCTTTTGAACCATAGAAATTGACTAATTTGTGTAAGAGTATGCAAAGCTAGCATAGCATTTTGTGTAGCATGTAGCATGCAACATTTTCACAAAAACCAGATAACCAAATAAATAAAATCATTTACCTTTGAAGAGCTTCTGATGTTTTCAATGAGGAGACTCTCAGTCACATACCAAATGCGCAGTGTTTCCTGAAAGCGTCTGTGTGTAGGAGAAATCGTTCCGTTTTCTACATTGCGTCTGGCTACCGAAACGAACCGAAAATGCAGTCACCTACAACGTGAAACATTTTTTCCGGATTAACTACATAATATCGACCGAAACATGGCAAACGTTGTTTGGAATCAGTCCTCAAGGTGTTTTTTCACATATCTCTTCATTGACATGCAGTTCGTGGAAGCTTGCTTTACTCTCTGTATCGCATGGAAAAATACTGGCAGGTGACTTTTGCGCACCAATTTCGGCGCAGGACACCGGGCGGACACGTGGTAAATGTGGTCTGTTATGGTCAATCTTCCAATGATCTGCCTACAAATACGTCACAATGCTGCAGAAACCTTGGGGAAACGACAGAAAGGGTTGACTCATTCCTCTTGCGTTCACAGCCATATAAGGAGATCATGAAAAACAGAGCCTCAAAAATCCTTGTCATTTCCTGGATGCCATCTCATCTTGGTTTTGCCTGAAGCTCACGTTATAGGGCACGCACAGAGAAGATCTTTGTATTTCTGGACACGTCAGAGTGTTTTCTTTCGAACGGTAGCAATTATATGCATAGTCGAGCATCTTTTTGTGACAAAATATCTTGTTTAAAACGGGAACGTTTTTCATCCAAAAATGAAATTGCGCCTCCAGAGTTTCAAGAGGTTAACAGATGCTACCCCAAAGCAATAAGACTGGTAAACAGTTAATCAAATGGCTACCCAGACTATTTGGATTGACCCCTTTTTTTACGCTGCTGCTACTCGCTGTTTGTTATCAATGCATAGTCAGTTTACCTGTACCTACATGTACATATGACCTCAATTACCTCAACTAACCTGTACCCCCGAACATTGACTCATGCCCGTACCCCCGTACCCCTGTTACTTAAAAAAAAACTTTTGTTTATTTAATTTAGAATTTATTTTTGTAGCAAATATTTTCTTACAAAAAAATAAATCTCTGCCTTGTTGGTTAAATAAACATCTCTGCATTGTTTTGTAAATAAGAATTTCACAATAAGGTCTACTACAGCTGTTGAATCCGGCACGTCTGACAAATATACAACTTGATTTGTTTTAATATTAATCTCATATGGACCTCACTGTCACCACTGCGCCACTTAAGGTGGCACCCGAAGAGGATGGCTGACTTTTTACATGCCCCTAACCGATAGTGCTGACTTGTTTTTTAAAACTTATTTTGTACATAATGTTGCTGCTACCATCTCTTATGACCAAAAATAACTTCTGGACATCAGAACTGGGATTACTCACCAAGAACTGGAAGAAGCTTTTTCCTTTAACGAATCTGACGAGAATGATATACTGCTCTCCCAGTAACAGGCCCAGATCCCCGTCATTTGCGTGAAGAAAAGACGGAGGAAAAGAGGACACAGATCGGGCTGCCTTTTGAGAATCTGTAGGCGAACGTGTAAACTCCCACTGCCATCAATTCTACTTGCTAACATGCAATCATTGGAAAATAAAATTGATGACCTACGATTATGATTATCCTACCAACGGGACATTAGGAACTATAATATCTTATGTTTAACAGAGTTTTGGCTGAACGACAACACAGATAATATAGAGCTGGAGGAATTTTCAATCCACCGGCAGAACAGAGAAGCTACTTCTGGTAAGACGAGGCGTGGGGGTGTGTGTCTTTTTGTCAATAATAGCTGGTGCACGATGTCTAATATTAAAGAAGTCTTGAGGTATTGCACGCCTGAGGTAGAGTACCTAATGATAAGCTGTAGCCCACACTATCTACCAAGACAGCTCTCAGCTATATTATTCGTAGCCGTCTATTTACCACCACAGACCAATGCTGGCACTAAGACAGCACTCAACCAACTCTATAAGACCATAAGCAAACAAGAAAATGCTCACCCAGAAGAGGCGCTCCTAGTGGTCGGGGACTTTAATGCAGGCAAACTTAAATCAATTTTACCACATTTGTGTGCAACCAGAGGAAAAAACTCTAGACGACCATTACTCCACACACAGAGATGCGTACAAAGCTTTCCCCGGGCCTCCATTTGGCAAATCTGACCATAATTATATCCTCCTGATTCCTGCTTACAAGCAAAAACAAAGCAGGAAGTACCAGTGACTCGCTCAATACGGAAGTGGTCAGATGACGCGGATGCTATGTTACAGGACTGTTTTGCTAGCACAGACTGGAATATGTTCCGGGATTCATTCAATGGCATTGAGGAGTATACCATCTCAGTCATCGACTTCATCAATAAGTGCATCGACGACGTCGTCCCCACGGTGGATGTACATACATATCCAAACCAGAAGCCATGGATTACAGGCAACATCTGCATAAAGCTAAAGGCTAGAACTGCCACTTTCAAGGAGTGGGACACTAATCTGGAAGCCTATAAGAAATCCTGCTATGCCCTCAGACGAACCATCAATCAAGCAAAGTATCAAATGCAGGATTAAGATTGAATCCTACTACACCAGCTCTGACACTCGTCGGATGTGGCAGGGTTTGAAAACTATTACGGACTACAAAGGGAAACCCAGACACGAGCTGCCCAGTGATGTGAGCCTACCAGACGAACTAAATGTCTTTTATGTTCGCTTCGAGGCAAGCAACTGACTGTGTGATAACGCTCTTGGTAGCGGATGTGAGCAAGACCTTTAAACAGGTCAACATTCACAAAGCCGCGGGGCCAGATGGATCACCAGGACATGTACTCAAAGCATGCATTGACCAACTGGCAAGTGTCTTCACTGACATTTTCAACCTCTCCCTGACTGAGTCTGTAATACCAACATGTTTAAAGCAGACCACCATAGTACTTGTGCCCAAGGAAGCGAAGGCAACCTGCCTAAATGATTACCGCCCCGCAGCACTCACGTCTGTAGCCATGAAGGGCTTTGAAAGGCTGGTCATGGCTCACATCAATAGCATCCTCCCAGATACCCTAGACCCACTCCAATTCGCATACAGAGGAAAGCCCATAAAATTGTCAGACTCCAGACACCAGTCATAGACTGTTTTCTCTGATATCGCACTGCAAGCGGTACCAGAGCGCCAAGTCTGTATATAGCCTTGTTATTGTTATGTTATTGTGTTACTTTTTATTATTTTTTGCTTTAGTTTATTTGGTAAATATTTTCTTAACTCTTCTTGAACATCACTGTTGATTAAGGGCTTGTAAGTAAGCTGTACTCGGTGCATGTGACAAATAAAGTTTGATTTGATTTGGTCATCTAGCTGTGCACGTAGCCATCATTCGGTTTTCATTGGACTAGACTAGAGATTGTTAGCTAGGTAGCTAATGAAGATACACCATAGTCAATGGACTGCAAAATCAAGCAAATGGTTCTGAACTCATGACAAAATCTTATTTTAATTTTTTTTGTGACTTTGGGATTTCCATATTTTTGGGCATTGAACTCTGATTTAACTAGCTATGTATCTAATCCGGTTTCGGCATGAAATCAAATTCCTGCGATATACTGCGAGAATTTTCTCACTCACGGACATGAAGCGTCAGAAATAAAAGATTCGGTCACGGATTACGAGCCACTCCCTTTTAAATAACATTCTTAAAACGTTACTAAAGTTTTCTTATGTTTTTTATGGAAAGTTTTCTTAACTTTCTCGGAACAATTTGAGAACATGACGTTAAATAGAACCACAAGGAAACCTGTAGGAAACGTTATGTTGAAGTACTGAAATTCCAACAGAAGAACGTTGTTTCTTAACGTTCTCTGAACTAATTGAGAACATTTCCAATGTCAAACCAGTTGGAGAATGTTCACAGAACATTAACAAAATGTAAATGAAATGTAACCATGTTAAAGTAATGAAATAGCAAGAAAGTAACATTTTCTTGTCAAGTTCCGTAAATGTGATAAGAATGTACCAATGCCAAGCAACTATCCTGCACCATTCCCAGAAATATGTGGGAAGGTTGTATGCAAAATAACTCACTCTCTGAGATACATATGGTTCTCAGAACGTTATGTGCTATCTCGGTACCCCTTGATTCTGATCATAGGTCAGTTTTGTGGAAAATAGGTAAACTTCTCCTAGATTATTGCCTAAGGGCAATTTTTTTTCCTACCTGGAGCTAACATCCCAATATTTCTTAGTTTGTATCATAAGTTCAACATACTAGTAGTTTTCAGAAATGTACATAGAGCTAAGAAGAGGCATCAAGTTGCATTAGAGCGGCCTAAGCTTATTATCATCATCCAAAGAAAGCAACCAACCAGTAGTGTTTGGCAGCTGTTAAAGCAGATGTTACAATTTATGAACATGGATGAATTAAATTAATGACAGGATACAATATAATTATGTAGTTATGGATGTCTGAATAGGCTTAATTCATTGACATTAATAAAATACATGGACACACACAGAGAGGAAAGTCACGACAACAGCTGGTGTTTTCTCAGACCGATCTCAGGGAACAGGTCATCACAGGGGGACGTCATTTATCACTGTACCGCTGCCAGGGAACAGGTCATCACAGGGGGACGTCATTTATCACTGTACCGCTGCCAGGGAACAGGTCATCACAGGGGGACGTCATTTATCACTGTACCGCTGCCAGGGAACAGGTCATCACAGGGGGACGTCATTTATCACTGTACCGCTGCCAGGGAACAGGTCATCACAGGGGGACGTCATTTATCACTGTACCGCTGCCAGGGAACAGGTCATCACAGGGGGACGTCATTTATCACTGTACCGCTGCCAGGGAACAGGTCATCACAGGGGGACGTCATTTATCACTGTACCGCTGCCTCACGTTGTGTTCCGGGTACAAAACCAGTCACAACACCTCACCTGAGTCAGTTAATCAGAATAATATTTCATTTCTATCACCTGGAATACTGGCTTCATGAGAAAGAACACATGAATCTCAACCGCACCCCTATTCCCTATATTGTGCACAGAAAAACAGTAGAACATAACAGCTTAAAGCTATACTTGCCTTTCTTGCACAAACACTAGCACTTTTCTTCTCTTAGTACCACTGACTGATAGCTACTTTATTGAGGAAAGTTTGACTTACTATGACTGATAGGTTGTATTACCTGCCTGCCTTGAGATGACTGTATGACTGAAATGTTTCAGATTGAAACACTTTGGACCAGAGCCCTATTCTTTGCTCCTTGTCTTTTATCTCTTCCATGCCGAGCTCTCGTTGCCCTTCTCAATCCCCTAAAATGATATGCAGTGTATTCTTTTCCCACATTTTGTTACGTTATAGACTTATTCTATTCCAAATACTTTTATTCCATCAACAATCTACACAAAATACCCCATAATGACGAAGCAAAAAACAGGTTTTTAGATAAAAAAAAAGTATCATAAGTAATAACCTGAAATATCACATTTGCATACATATTCAGACCCTTTACTCAGTACTTTATTGAAGCACCTTTGGCAGCGATTACAGCCTTGAGTTTTGGGTATGACGCTACAAGCTTGGCACGCCTGTATTTGGGGAGTTGTTCCCATTCTTCTCTGTAGATCCCATCACCGTAGGGATAGTGTCAAGTTTCCTCCAGATGTGACAATTGGCATTCAGGCCAAAGAGTTCAGTCTTTGTTTCATCAGACCAGATAATCTTGTGTATCATGGTCTGAGTGTCTTTTGGAAAACTGTAAGTGGGCTGTCATGTGTCTTTCACTGAGGAGTGGCTTCCATCTGGCCAGTCTACCATAAAGTCCTGATTGGTGGAGTGCTGCAGAGATGGTTGCCCTTCTGGAAGGTTCTCCCATCTCCACAGAGGAACTCTGATGCTATCTACCTCCCGGACCAAGGCCCTTCTCCCCTGATTGCTCAGTTTGGCCGGGCGGAGTCTTGGCGGTTACAAACTTCTTCCATTTAAGAATGTTGGAGGCCACTGTGTTCTTGGGGACCTTCAACTCTGCAGAAATGTTTTGGTAGCCTTCCCATATCTGTCCCTTGACTCAATCCTGTCTCTGAGCTCTACGGACAATTCCTTCGACATCATGGCTTGTTTTTTGCTCTGACATGCGCTGTCTACTATGGGACCTTATATAGACAGGTGTGTTCTTTTCCAAATCATATCCAATTAATTGAATTCAAGTTGTAGATCAAGTTGTAGAAAGATCTCATGAATGAACAATGGAAACAGGGTGCACCTGAGCTCAATTTTGAGTCTCATAGTAAAGGGTCTGAATACTAATGTAAATAAGGTATTTCAGTTGTTTTTTAATACTTTCCTACGAAACCTGTTTTCGGTTTGTCATTATGGGGTATTTTGTGTAGATTGGTGAGGAACATTTCTTATTTAATCCATTTTAGCAAAATGTGGAAAAAGGGGGTCTGAATACTTTCCAAATGCACTGTATAACAATACTTCCCTTGGTCAATCCCCAAAATACCATCTATCTAAACAATACTCTCCTTCCTCACCCCTTTCCAACTATATCTAAATCAAACCGTCTTCCAGCCCTTTAACCCCCTCTATCCTCCCCATGTAACTGGAGCTACAGGAAAATATCTGGGTTTATTTATGTAAAGCTCTCATACTCAATGGTACTGGTGATAGAAGAATGATGTGTGTATGTGTGTGTGTGTGTGTGTGTGTATTATTGTTATAAGCCTTCTAAGCCTTGTTATAAGGTCCTGTGTGGCTCAGTCGGTAGAGCATGGCGCTTGCAACGCCAAGCGTCGTGGGTTCGATTCCCGCTGGGACCACCCATATGTAAAAGTAGTGGCCCCAGCCGACTTGTAAGTCGCTTTGGACAAAAGCGTCTGCTAAATGGGATATATTTATTATTATTATTAGAGTTGATGGGGGAATGGTAGCTGGCTAACCTTTTTCAAAGCCAGAGGTGGGGTGCCATTCATGATTATTTCCCTGACCGTGCGTGAGCACCGTGCGTGAGCCTGCACGTTGGAGGGCTGGAGCACACACAGACAGGCTCTGTTAACATGGGATGTTATGAATATTTGCCTGGTCCGTGTTTCAGAGCCACATGAAAGCCCAGCAGACTACATGAATGAATGGGCCATTCTTAACCTGACCAGTGAAACAGGAAACATGCATATAACATGGAGAGACGTGGTATACTGCACAGCTACCTAGACTCCTAGTAGCTACCTTAGTAGACCCATTACCAGGTTCTTCTTGGAAGTAGACTCAAATGGTATGGAAAGTTCTAAATACACCAGGCTTGCATGTTGCTGCCTCGTAGTAGTAATAGTCATAGTAGTAGTAGTGGTAGTCGTAGTCATTGTAGTAGTAACAGTAATAGCAGTAGTAACAGTAGTAGTAGTCATAGTCATTGTCGTAGTAGTGGTAGTCGTAGTCGTTGTAGTAGTAATAGTAATAGTAGTAATAGTAGTAGTAGTCGTAGTCATAGTCGTAGTAGTAATAGTAATAGTCATAGTTGTAGTTGTAGTAATAGTAGTAGTCGTAGTCATAGCAGTAGTAATAGTTAAAGTAGTAATAGTAGTAGTAGTTGTAGTCATAGTCGTAGTAGTCGTAGTAGTCATAGTGATAGTAGTAGTAATAGTAGTAGTCGAAGTAGTGGTAGTAGTAGTAGTAGTCATAGTCGTAGTAGTCATAGTAGTCATAGTGATAGTAGTAACAGTAATAGTAATAGTAGTAGTCGAAGTAGTGGTAGTAGAAGTAGTAGTAGTCATAGTCGTAGTAGTCATAGTAGTCATAGTGATAGTAGTAGTAACAGTAATAGTAATAGTAGTAGTCGAAGTAGTGTTAGTAGTAGTAGTAGTAGTAGTCATAGTCGTAGTAGTCATAGTAGTCATAGTGATAGTAGTAGTAATAGTAATAATAATAGTAGTAGTAGTAGTCGTAGTAGTGGTAGTAGTAGAAGTAATAGTAATGGAAGTCGTAGTCGTCATAGTAATAGTAATAGTAGTAGTCATAGTTGTAGTAGTGATAGTAGTAGTAGTCATATTAGTTGTAGTGATAGTAGAAGTAGTAGTAGTAGTGGTAGTAGTCATAGTAGGCGTAGTAGTGGTGGTGATAGTAGTAGGCGTAGTAGTAGTAGTAGAATAATGGTTAAAGAACTGTTTGCAATGTTTTCTACATTGGCCATATACAGTAAGCACTATAAGTAACTTGGTTTTCTGCTACACATTTTCATTTTGTACCTTTAATTTAACCACAGTTCTAGTGGTAGACTACTTTGTCATTAATCGTTGGAGAAGAGACGTTGAAAGGAGTTCCTCCAAAAAGTGCTGATTCTTGACACTGGCAGTGAGTTACTATTCTAATCACACTCCACATGTAAAAGGCAGGACCCCCCTGACCTCGGGGACGACCCGGAGGAAAGGCGCAAGGCAATTCGGATGGAGACGGTGGAACTCCCGCAGCAACGAAGGGTCCAGAACGTCCTACACCGGCACCCAGCATCTCTCCTCCGGACCGTACCCCTCCCACTCCACGAGGTACTGAATGCCCCTCGCCCGACGCCTCGAGTCCAGTATGGCTCGAACAGCATACGCCGGGGCCCCCTCGAAGTAGGAACCTCCCGCACCTCAGAGTGGACCAGTGGACCAGTGGACCAGTCACCACCGGCCTGAGGAGAGACACATGGAACGAGGGGTTAATACAGTAATCTGGAGGAAGCTGTAATCTGTAGCAAACCTCGTTCAGTCTACTCAGGACTTTGAATGGCTCCACAAACCGCGTGCCCAGCTTCCGGCAGGGTAGGCGGAGGGGCAAGTTTCGGGTCGAGAGCCAGACCCGGTCCCTCACTGCATTGGAGATCGGTGCTCGCCTTCTGACGCCTCACGGCCCATTGCAGGTGCACATGAGTGGCTTCCCAGGTCTCCTCCGAGCGCTAAAAACCATTCGTCCACCGCAGGAGCCTCGTTCTGGCTCTGATGCCAAGGTGCCAGAACTGGCTGATACCCCAGTACGCACTGGAAGGGAGAGACGTTAGTGGGGGAGTGGCGCAGCCCAGGGGATGAATGCCGCCCCTCCCCCGGCCCACATCCTGGTCTCTCCACCTGCCCGTTACTCTCGGGGTGAAAACCCGAAGTAAGGCTGACTGAGACCCCCAGACGTTCCATGAATGCCCTCCAGACACTATATCCTCGGGCACCCCGTAGTGCTGGAAGACGTGTGTAAACCAGGGCCTTCGCAGTCTGTAGGTCCGTAGGGAGACCCGGGAAAAGGAAGGAGACGGCAGGACTTAGAGAACTGATCCACAACGACCAGGATCGTGGTGTTACAATATAACAATTAAAACACTGGAATGGTAGATGTGCAGAAGATGAATGTGCAAGTAGAGATACTGGGGTGCAAAGGAGCAAGATAAATAAATAAATATAGTATGGGGATGAGGTAGGTAGATATATGGGCTGTTTACAGATGGGCTATGTACAGGTGCAGTGATCTGTGAGCTGCTCTGACAGCTGGTGCTTAAAGCTAGTGAGGGAGATATGAGTCTCCAGCTTCAGAGATTTTTGCAGTTCGTTCCAGTCATTGGCAGCAGAGAACTGGAAGGAAAGACGACTAATGGAGGAATTGGCTTTGGGGGTGACCAGTAAGATATACCTGCTGGAGCTAGACAGGATTGGAGCCAAAGCGAGCCAAAGCGAAGGCTGGTGTGACAGTACCCCACTCTGAGGCGCTGCTCCAGGAGTGGGACACTGCCCACCTTGGGGACGACCCCGGAGACATGGTGCGGGTCGGTCGGGACGATGCCTGTGGAAGTCCCAAATGAGAGAATGATCCAGGACGTCCCGCGCTAGAACCCAGCGCTCTTTGGGACCGTACCCCTCCCAGTCGACCAGGTACTGGAGAAGCCCCCCACAATGCCATGAGTCCAACAGGCTACGGACGGAGTATGCCGGGGCCCCCTTGACATCCAAGGGAGTGGGAGGTGCGTCGTGGAGTCAAGCACTAGCCAAGGTGCCACCGGCCTGAGGGGAGATACATTAAATGAGGGTGAGATACGATATTTGACAGGGAGCTGTAACCTGTACGTCACCTCATTGACTCTCCTCAGGACTTTGAACGGCCCCACAAACTGCGGGCTCAGCTTCCGGCAGGGCAGGCGGAGGAGCAGGTCCTTCATAGAAAGCCAGACCGTGTCACTGGGGTGAAAGACCGAGGCCACACTGCGGTGACGATCGGCCTGGGCCTTCTGCTGGAGGACGACATGCTGGAGATGGGTGTGCTCGGTGTTCCATACCTCCTCAGCACGCCGGAACTAATCGTCTCGCCTCGTCTCATTCTGACTCTGGTGCCAGGGTGCCAGGGCCGGCTGATAGCCTAGAACACACTGAAAGGGTGTGAGGATAACGGAGGAGTGACGTAGGGAGTTTTGTGCATATTCTGCCCACTCCCCTGGTCAGTCCTGACAGTAACTACAAACTACCCAGTTCCTGATTTACCCTTTCCACCTGCCCATTTGATTGGGGACGGTACTCGGAGGTGTGACTGAACGTAGCCCCCAGTCGTTCCATGAAGGCCTTCCAGACATGGGAGGTGAACTCAGGACCATGGTCAGACGTCCTCCTGGATCCTGTACTGCTGGAAGACATGAGGGAAGAGAGACTCCACAGTCTGCAGGGCCTTAGGGAGACCAGGCAGAGGAATCAAACAGGCTTTGGAAAACCGGTCCACAATGACCAGGATGGTGGTGTGCCCCTCCGAGGAGAAGGTCTGTGACAAAGTCCACAGAGAGATGGTACCAGGGTCGTTGTGGAACCGGAAGCAGGTGGAGTTTGCAATAGGGGAGGCGTCTATGTGTCTTGCTCTTTGCGCAGGTAGGGTAGGAAGAGACCCGGACGTCCCGGGCCAAGTTGAGCCACCAGTACTTGGCGGAGAGACAGTCGAAAGTACGGGCTATACTCGGGTGCCCCGATATAGGTGCTGTGTGTGCCCAGGTGAGGAGATGGTCCCGCACATCAGAGGGAACGTAGATACGCCCCTTGGGACAGTGGGCAGATGAGAGCTTCTGTCGCAGGGCTCGACAGATGTCCGCGTCCACGTTCCACACAACAGGATTCACAATGCGGAACATGGGAATAATGGGTGTCACTTTCTCCCGCCGATCCTCTGTGTCATGCACCCAGGACAACGCATCAGCCTAATGTTCTTTGATCTTGGCCGGTAGTAGAGGGTAAAGTCAAACATGGCAAAGAATAGGGCCCACCTGGCCTGATGCGGGTTCAGCATCTTTGCTGCTTGAATGTACATCAAGATCTTGTGGTCCATCCAGACAAGGAATGGGTGTATAGCACCCTCCAGCCAGTACCGTCATGCTTTAGCGCCTTCTTGATGGCCAACAACTCACGTATCCACGTCGTAATTCCGCACTGCGGGAGACAGCTTCCGTGAGTAGAAGGCGCATGGATTGAGTTTAGGTGGCAATCCAGTGCATTGGGAGAGAACAGCCCCTACTCCAACCTCAGAGGCATCCACCTCCATGATGAAGGGCAGAGACTGGTCAGGGTGAGCCAGAACAGGTAGGTTGGTAAAACGTTCCTTGAGCGTATGGAAGGCTTCGTTGGCCTCCCCAGTCCAGCGCAGCTGTCGAGGACCTCCCATCCGGGAGGAAGGTGAGAGGGGTCACTACTGCGCTGAAACCCATAATGAAGCGTCTGAAATAGTTGGAAAAACCAAGGAAGTGCTGCACCGCCTTGATGTTGGCAGGCCACGACCGTACTGCACTGACCCTCTGCTCTTTCATCTCCACTCCCGCTGTGGATATACGATAGCCTAGGAAGGAGACTGCCTGCTGAAAGAAAAGGCACTTCTCCATCTTGTCGTACAAGTGATGCCCCATCAGCCTCTCCAAAAACGGACCTGACATGAGAGACATGTTGCTCGCGTGTAGTGGAGTACACCAAGATGTCGTCTATCTACACCACTACACAGTGACTAAACATGTCTCGAAACACCTCATTAATGAAGGATTGAAACACAGAGGGTGTATTTGTAAGGCCGTAGGGCATTATCCTGTATTCGTTGTGCCCCCTCTCATGCGCACCAGGTTGTAGGCGTTGCGTAAATCCAATTTCTTAAAGTAACTTAGCACCATGCATCTGTTCGATTACAGTGGGTATGAGAGGCATGGGATAACTGAATTTAACAGTAGTCTTATTCAGTGTGATCGATACAGGGGCGGAGACCTCCCTCCTTCATTGAAAATTAGCTGGAGGTGGCCGGAGAGGTGGACAGACAGATGAATCCTTGGGCCAGCGCCTCTTGGACGTAGGCCTCCATGGATTCGGTTTCTGCATGCGAGAGAGGGTAGATGTGCCCCCGTGGGAGGTTGATAGTGCAGTCCCATGGGCGATGAGGGGGCAGGCACGTGGCACGAGTCTTCGAAAAGTCTGCCTGTAGGTGTCTGTTTACCTCCGGAATAGGGGCGTGGGTGGCCTCATCCGGACTTTCCATGGAGGTGGCACAGATTGACACAGAGAGACACCTCCCCTGACTTTCCTGTGACCAACCCAACAACCTCCGCTCTGTTCACGATATACTGGGGTTATGCAACTGTAGCCAGGGGAAACCTACAACTACGGGGTGTGCAGGAGACTCTAAGATGAGGAAAGTGGTGTGTTCATGGTGGATGTGAGTAACTGTGAGGGAAATGGGAATCGTGGTCTGGCGCAATAGTCCTGTTCCTAGGGGATGGTTGTCTAGGGCAAGGATTGGAATAGTGGGTTGTAAAGGGACTAGAGGAATGTGTAAAGATAAGGCCACTGACCGATCCACTAGGGCAGAACTCAGTGGGAGGCCAGGATAGTAAGGGAAGGTGACAGAGAGGAGGATGGGCTGGGTGGACAGAGAGGAGCAAGGCACAGTCACACTTACCTGGGAAGGTGCAGGACTGCTCCTCGGCCTGTCGCTTCCACACCCGGTTCTCCTTCTGGGACAGGTGTTCCAGGGGTGGTCCAACTCCGCGCAGCAGGAGCAGAGACCCTGTTGACAGCGGTGTTGATGTTCCTCTGAGGGAAGGTGCGTCGTGCCCACCTCCATGGGCTCAGTCGTGCTGGAGGTTCCTGGCAGAGACCCAAACCCCCGGGATGGGCAATGACGGGCATGCAGGAGACTATCCAGGCAGCTGGCCATGGTGATGAGCTGGTCCAGAGTGAGGTCCTCAGCATGAGGTTGCGACAGGCCAGCTCGGTCTGGACGACGTCAATAGGGCCTGGTTGTTTCAGCCAGTAGACGCAGCCACCGTCTGGAAATCCAGAGCGTACTCCGACGCTGTCCTGGATCCCTGGCATAGATTCGGATGCCCTCTCGGCCCTCTGTAGGGTGATTGAAGACGGCACGGAAGAGTTGGGTGAAGCGCTCATAGCACTGCACTTCTGGTCCGTCCCTCTCCGAGACAGCGTGCGCCCACTCCAGAGCTCGGCCTGTCAGCACCGAGATCACCAAGATCACAGAGGCTGTTCGGACATGGAGGGCCAGGTGGAGGTTACACTGCAGGAGAAACCCCTACAATGAGCTGGGGGAGCTGTCAAACCACTCCGAAAGGGGCAGGTAGACGTTGTTGATCAGACCGGGTGATGTGGCTGGAACCACAACAGGGGAAGGTGGTGGTGTATCCTGCAGTTAGCGTACGGCCCGGAGCACCTCGTCCATGTCAGTCCTGAGGCGCTCCAGGACCTAGTTTGCTCCTATAGCGGAGAGGTCGGATGTCCTGCTACTTCCTGTTTTCTTAGGTCGGTCATTCTGTCACTAGTGTAGAGAGGAGTAGGCAGGAAGCAATCACAGGTTTAGAACTACTGCATTTATTTAAGCACCATTGATCAAAGCAGGACAAAACCCAAACGCTGTTGTGCTCAAAATATATCTTCATAAACAAAAAGGCACAGGGCGAACCCAAAGTGAAAAATATAATGTACTCAGGAAATAGTAGGCTAGATGTCTCTCATGAAAACAAGTAACATTTACAATGACCGACAAAGACAAATGGCAGAGGGAGTTTATATACAGTGATAGAGTGGGGATTGGAACCAGGTGTGTGTAATGATGACAAGACAAGTCTGGGGTTGATGAGTGAAGGGCGTTTGACAGAAGTAGGTTCGGCAGCTACTAGAAGGCCGGCGATGCCGAACGCCTGAGCTGGACAGGAGGGGGAGCCAAAGAGAAGGCTGGTGTGACAGTGACCTAGAGTTGAAGCAGTATATTATAAGTGTGTGTTATGTTGGACGTTGAGTCGAGAGTAAAGGTGAAGGTTACGTGTTCCAACTGCTAATACAATAGTAATGCCTCAGGGCAAGGTTACACACACACACATATAGACACACGCGTGCACGCTTACACAAACGTGCTTACACACACACACACACCACACACTCACAGAATCTTCAGTCAGTATTGCCTTTCATGACCCTCATAGAAGGGGATTGTAGCAAATAGAGCAGAAAAAACCCTCCTGGAAAAATTGCTTAACAGGAAACCTTACAATTCAATAGAGACTCATACATATTTAGTTTGAAATGAGATTGATACGAAGGAAAGGGGATTTTTGTATTGACTGGCACTGGCAACATTATTAAAAGAACAAAGCTGTAGACAGCTCTACCTGTTACAGTCTGATGAGACAACTCTACCTGTTACAGTCTGATGAGACAACTCTACCTGTAACAGTCTGATGAGACAACTCTACCTGTTACAGTCTGAGACAACTCTACCTGTAACAGTCTGATGAGACAACTCTACCCGAAACAGTCTGATGAGACAACTCTACCTGTAACAGTCTGATGAGACAACTCTACCTGTAACAGTCTGATGAGACAACTCTACCTGTAACAGTCTGATGAGACAACTCTACCTGTTACAGTCTGATGAGACAACTCTACCCGAAACAGTCTGATGAGACAACTCTACCTGTAACAGTCTGATGAGACAACTCTACCTGTAACAGTCTGATGAGACAACTCTACCTGTAACAGTCTGATGAGACAACTCTACCTGTAACAGTCTGATGAGACAACTCTACCTGTAACAGTCTGATGAGACAACTCTACCTGTTACAGTCTGATGAGACAACTCTACCTGTTACAGTCTGATGAGACAACTCTACCTGTTACAGTCTGATGAGACAACTCTACCTGTAACAGTCTGATGAGACAACTCTACCTGTAACAGTCTGATGAGACAACTCTACCTGTAACAGTCTGATGAGACAACTCTACCTGTTACAGTCTGATGAGACAACTCTACCTGTTACAGTCTGATGAGACAACTCTACCTGTTACAGTCTGATGAGACAACTCTACCTGTTACAGTCTGATGAGACAACTCTACCTGTTACAGTCTGATGAGACAACTCTACCTGTAACAGTATGATGAGACAACTCTACCTGTAACAGTCTGATGAGACAACTCTACCTGTTACAGTCTGATGAGACAACTCTACCTGTTACAGTCTGATGAGACAACTCTACCTGTAACAGTATGATGAGACAACTCTACCTGTAACAGTCTGATGAGACAACTCTACCTGTTACAGTCTGATGAGACAACTCTACCTGTTACAGTCTGATGAGACAACTCTACCTGTAACAGTCTGATGAGACAACTCTACCTGTAACAGTCTGATGAGACAACTCTACCTGTAACAGTCTGATGAGACAACTCTACCTGTAACAGTCTGATGAGACAACTCTTCCTGTTACAGTCTGATGAGACAACTCTACCTGTTACAGTCTGATGAGACAACTCTACCTGTTACAGTCTGATGAGACAACTCTACCTGTAACAGTCTGATGAGACAACTCTACCTGTAACAGTCTGATGAGACAACTCTTCCTGTAACAGTCTGATGAGACAACTCTACCTGTAACAGTCTGATGAGACAACTCTTCCTGTTACAGTCTGATGAGACAACTCTTCCTGTAACAGTCTGATGAGACAACTCTACCTGTTACAGTCTGATGAGACAACTCTACCTGTAACAGTATGATGAGACAACTCTACCTGTTACAGTCTGATGAGACAACTCTACCTGTAACAGTCTGATGAGACAACTCTTCCTGTAACAGTCTGATGAGACAACTCTACCTGTTACAGTCTGATGAGACAACTCTACCTGTAACAGTCTGATGAGACAACTCTACCTGTAACAGTCTGATGAGACAACTCTACCTGTAACAAAAACAGGTCTTTGTAGTGAGTGCCAATAGACAGAGAGAGCGAGAGAGAGCGAGAGAGAGCGAGAGAGAGAGAGAGAGAGAGAGAGAGAGAGAGAGAGGACTAGAGAGAGCGAGAGAGGGAGAGAGAGAGAGAGAGAGCGAGAGAGAGAGAGAGAGGGTTGAAAGGAAAATGAACTGACATTGTCAGCATATTGTCTCGCCACAAAGTGTAACTCAATCCCTCACTTTTCCAGGAACCAGAGAGTGCACACATGCACACACACACACACACACACACACACACACACACACACACACACTCAGGGGAGTCAGAGGAGGAAACAGCTGTGTGTGTTGTGTGAAGGAGGAATCTGTTTGGCCGTTGGTTCTGTTTGTATGCTTTCCTAACATATCTCTGCTAACCCAGTTTGCAGCAGGAAGTGATGTCATAGTATTGCTGATTGAGCACTTCCTGTCTGGTGGGTTTGTTGTGAAAGAGTAAAGGGTCCCGTCCGCAAACAACCGTTGATGATTGGTTGCATGGTTAAATGAGGTGTGCTAATTCAGAGCTACAACAAATACTTGAACCGTCTGGTGGTCGAAAAGACTAGGAAACATTGCATTATGGGAAACCTTTACAAATATTTCAGCATCAAAGCCTACTTCCATTTGAACACCTCAATCTGACACACCGACTTGAAACACACAGTCTTTCAGGCCGAGTCAATGCTTATAGATACACCTGGATGATTACCCTGCCGTCCAAATAAAATGGGCATGAGACACAACCCTGTATTCATCCTCCTGCTCTCAGTCAACACAGTGGAGTAGAAAACAATGAATATATTCATGCTGATGTGCAGTCAGAACCACCGTGACCTCAGCATAGCACTCTTTGAAAGACCCACTTATTCTCTCCTCTCTAATGTATTCACATAACAACATTTGCATAATTAGATCATTATCGAAATTACTTAATATAATGAATATGTTTTTTTCTCCCCTCCCTATTCCGTCGAGGACAAAGGAAGATAATGCAGTTGATGATGGTCAACCCTAATAGGCGTTCAGACAGAGTTCTTAGGGAGAGAACGTGGCGGCCGGTTGAGAGCTGTGAATGGAGGAGTCATTTTGATGTCAACAACGTGGTCGGGAGCATGAGGATGACTTCCATACACTCTTAGAAAAAAGGTGCTATCTAAAACCTAAAAGGGTTCTTCGGCTGTTCCCATAGGAAAACCCTTTGAAGAACCCTTTCTGGTTCCATGTTGAACCGTTTTGGTTCAACCTTTTCCACAGAGGGTTCTACATCGAACCAAAAGGGTTCTACCTGGAACCAAAAAGGGTTTATCTGGAACCAAAAATAGTTATTCAAAGGGTTCTCCTAGGGGGATTGCAGAAGAACCCCTTTAGAACCCTTTTTCTTTGAATGTACAGTAGACTAGTCTTGTACAATAATCATAAATGGAGTCAACATGTTATCTGTCTTATGGGGGTGAGATACTGTACCTAGTATAGATGTGATCTAGTGACTACGCACCTGTGTTCTACAACATGTTATCTGTCTTATGGGGGTGAGATACGGTACCTAGTATAGATGTGATCTAGTAACTACCCACCTGTGTTCTACACCATGTTATCTGTCTTATGGGGGTGAGATACGGTACCTAGTATAGATGTGATCTAGTGACTACCCACCTGTGTTCTACACCATGTTATGTGTCTTATGGGGGTGAGATACGGTACCTAGTATAGATGTGACCTAGTGACTACCCACCTGTGTTCTACATCCTGTTATCTGTCTTATGGGGGTGAGATACTGTACCTAGTATAGATGTGATCTAGTGACTACCCACCTGTGTTCTACATCCTGTTATCTGTCTTATGGGGGTGAGATACTGTACCTAGTATAGATGTGATCTAGTGACTACCCACCTGTGTTCTACACCATGTTATGTGTCTTATTGGGGTGAGATACGGTACCTAGTATAGATGTGATCTAGTGACTACCCACCTGTATTTTTACACCATGTTATGTGTCTTATGGGGGTGAGATACTGTACCTAGTATAGATGTGATCTAGTGACTACCCACCTGTGTTCTACACCATGTTATGTGTCTTATTGGGGTGAGATACGGTACCTAGTATAGATGTGATCTAGTGACTACCCACCTGTGTTCTACACCATGTTATGTGTCTTATTGGGGTGAGATACGGTACCTAGTATAGATGTGATCTAGTGACTACCCACCTGTGTTCTACAACATGTTATCTGTCTTATGGGGGTGAGATACGGTACCTAGTATAGATGTGATCTAGTGACTACCCACCTGTGTTCTACAACATGTTATGTGTCTTATGGGGGTGAGATACGGTACCTAGTATAGATGTGATCTAGTGACTACCCACCTGTGTTCTACATCCTGTTATCTATCTTATGGGGGTGAGATGCTGTACCTAGTATAGATGTGATCTAGTGACTACCCACCTGTGTTCTACATCCTGTTATCTGTCTTATGGGGGTGAGATGCTGTACCTAGTATAGATGTGATCTAGTGACTACCCACCTGTGTTCTACACCATGTTGTCTCTATACTGTAAACAGCAGGGGTCGCAAAATTGAGGCTGGATTCTGAAAGACAAAAAAACACGGTGAAACCTGCTACCTTTCTTCAATGTCTGGTTCTTTCAGGTCAGAAAAAGGTTTATACTCAAGAAATCAGTCTCGATTATTATGATTTTTTTTCCTATTGGGAGGGCTGGCGCAGATAAAATTGCCTCAATATGAGAATGTGTAACTACTTCTGTGTATGTCACTCCTGTGCGTTTTAAATATGCATCATCTGCATATGTACTGTAGAGGATTTGCACCCACCACATCTGCATCTGAATATGTCAATTCCTGACACCTGGTTAGATGGGGATTGAAGGTTTAAGGTTTTAAGGGATTGAAGGTTAAGGCTTTAAGGGATTGAAGGTTTAAGGTTTTAAGGGATTGAAGGTTAAGGTTTTAAGGGATTGAAGGTTTAAGGTTTTAAGGGATTGAAGGTTTAAGGTTTTAAGGGATTGAAGGTTAAGGTTTTAAGGGATTGAAGGTTTTAAGCTGCAGGTATGGTGATGATCAACTGTGTGAGTGTGTGTGTGAGTGGGTCAGTTGTTTCACCTGTCTATCACTTGTCTCCAGCTGCTAGCCACTAAGTATCAGTCCAGAATCCCTGCACTCAGCGGTTGGTGCTCATTCATCTGAGTGAACATTGACAGTGGTCTGAAATAACTAGCTACCTGAAAACCCAAATCTGGTTCAGACCCCTCTCTGGGAATAGTAATACATATCATTAAAGATGACATTCCTAAACTGAATTCTACTCTCTGGGAAGAGTAATACATATCATTAAAGATGACATTCCTAAACTGAATCCAACTCTCTGGGAATAGTAATACATATCATTAAAGATGACATTCCTAAACTGAATTCTACTCTCTGGGAAGAGTAATACATATCATTAAAGATGACATTCCTAAACTGAATCCAACTCTCTGGGAAGAGTACTACATATCATTAAAGATGACATTCCTAAACTGAATCCAACTCTCTGGGAAGAGTACTACATATCATTAAAGATGACATTCCTAAACTGAATTCAACTCTCTGGGTAGAGTTATACATATCATTAAAGATGACATTCCTAAACTGAATCCAACTCTCTGGGAAGAGTACTACATATCATTAAAGATGACATTCCTAAACTGAATTCAACTCTCTGGGTAGAGTTATACATATCATTAAAGATGACATTCCTAAACTGAATTCAACTCTCTGGGTAGAGTTATACATATCATTAAAGATGACATTCCTAAACTGAATCCAACTCTCTGGGAAGAGTACTACATATCATTAAAGATGACATTCCTAAACTGAATCCAACTCTCTGGGAAGAGTACTACATATCATTAAAGATGACATTCCTAAACTGAATCCAACTCTCTTGGTAGAGTTATACATATCATTAAAGGTGACATTCCTAAACTGAATTCAACTCTCTGGGTAGAGTAATACATATCATTAAAGATGACATTCCTAAACTGAATTCAACTCTCTGGGTAGAGTTATACATATCATTAAAGGTGACATTCCTAAACTGAATCCAATGTTATTCAGTTGGATTCACTAAAACTCAGTTGTAAAAAGTTATTTCAAAAGTCCAACACATTCTGCCCTTACTCAATTCTAGCTACTGTCAAGAAGTGTGTGGGTGTTTGCATGGGAGTGCATGCATGTTGTGTGTGTGTGTGTGTGTGTGTGTGTGTGTGTGTGTGTGTGTGTGTGTGTGTGTGTGTGTGTGTGTGTGTGTGTGTGTGTGTGTGTGTGTGAAAGAGTGTGAGAAAAGGCAGGTCCATTGCAGTACGTCTGACATTTCCCTCCCCAGCACCACAATATCTCTCATTCCACCTAGCAGAAAGAAGATTGATGTCCCCCTCTACTCCAGTCTCACAATAACCCCATTCAGACTGGATCTATGGGGGCAAGGCACGGTCAAACAAGGCTGGGGCTCGATGACCTCTGACCTCTAACCCTCCTCAGTCTGAATTGACATGACTTTGTGCTTGACTAGACACTCTGATTGAAAAGGATTAATAGGTCAGTGTTCCTCTGCTTGGGAACCAAATGAAAAGCAGAAAGTTGAAACCGACACACGAGGGGTTTCGTTTATGCAACACTGCTGGTTAAAACACAAAATGTAATGTTGTGGAGCAACAGCCCAGGAGGATTTGTCTATGTGTGTGTGTGTGTGTGTGTGTGTGTGTGTGTGTGTGTGTGTGTGTGTGTGTGTGTGTGTGTGTGCGTGTGCGTGCGTGCGTGCGTGCGTGCGTGCGTGTGCGTGTGCGTGCGTGTGTGTGTGCGTGTGCTGTAGGTGTTGTTGTGAAGCACCAAGTCAGATTGTAAAAAAAAGAGATAATCAATACATTTCCCAGGAGTTTGAAATTGAGGGAGACACCGAACAAACCAGTGTGTGTGCAGCACAGAGGGGAAGATAATGAGCTGCAGAAAGCTTGGCCCTCAGGGAGGCCCTTAGTAATTTTGAGAGAGACAGAGAGACAGAGAGAACACCATAGGCCTGGCCAGACTACACTATCTTAGACATTGACTTGTAATGTGTTTTCCATCTGTACAATATTTGGGCATAATGTATAGATGGTCATTCATGCACCAATGGATAATAGCAATGCTTGACCACCAAATAAACCAAACCTATCAAAGAAAGAAGAAAATGGTTTATTTCTGTTAATAGACAACATGTTTTTCGTCCTGACCTGCTATTTAGGACACATTGCTGTAAACCCAGGACACAGTCCCAGCTCCAGTCCTAGTCCTAGCCCCAGTCTCAGCTCCAGTCCTAGCTCTAGTCCCAGACCTAGCTCTAGTCCTTGCTCCAGTCCTAGCTCTAGTCCTTGCTCCAGTCCTAGCTCTAGTCCTAGTCCCAGTTCCAGTCCTAGCTCCAGTCCCCAACCTAGCTATAGTCCTTGCTCCAGTCCTAGCTCTAGTCCTTGCTCCAGTCCTAGCTCCAGTCCTAGTCCCAGTTCCAGTCCTAGCTCCAGTCCCAGACCTAACTCTAGTCCTTGCTCCAGTCCCAGCTCCAGTCCTAGCTCCAGTCCCAGACCTAGCTCTAGTCCTTGTTCCAGTCCTAGCTCAAGTCCCAGCTCCAGTCCCAGTCCTAGCTCCAGTCCTACTCCCAGTTCCAGTCCTAGCTCCAGTCCCAGACCTAGCTCTAGTCCTTGCTCCAGTCCTAGCTCAAGTCCCAGCTCCAGGCCCAGTCCTAGCTCCAGTCCTACTCCCAGTTCCAGTCCCAGACCTAACTCTAGTCCTTGCTCCAGTCCCAGTTCCAGTCCTAGCTCCAGTCCCAGACCTAGCTCTAGTCCTTGCTCCAGTCCTAGCTCCAGCCCCAGCTCCAGCCCCACCAATCCCAACCCCACCAATCCCAACTCCAGCCCCACTAACCCCAGCTGCACCATACCCAGGCCCAGTCTCAATCATCCTCCTGCAGGGAGGGAGTGCTGCTAAGTGGGTCAAAGCATATTTGGGAGGTAAAATACCAATAAGACTGGTGAGGCACAGGACAGAAGAAATAGGAAAGGAGAAATAAACTATGCAGAGAGAGAGAGAGAGAGAGAGAGAGAGAGAGAGAGAGAGAGAGAGAGAGAGAGAGAGAGAGAGAGAGAGCGAGAGAGAAAGAGAGAGAGACAGAGAGAGAGGGCGAGAGAGAGAGAGAGGGAGAGAGACAGAGAGACAGAGAGAGCGACACAGAGAGAGAGAGAGCGAGAGAGAGAGATGGAGAGAGAGAGTGAGAGAGAGAGAGAGTGAGAGAGAGAGAGAGAGAGGAAGGAAAGAAAGAAAGAAAGAAAGAAAGAAAGAAAGAAAAAAGAAGGGGGAGACTGGATCAAGCGGGTGAAAGAGGGATGGGGAGCTGGGAATAGAGAGATATGTGGAGATAGAGAGAGGAAGCAGTCAAATACAGTGCCTTGCGAAAGTATTCGGCCCCCTTGAACTTTGCGACCTTTTGCCACATTTCAGGCTTCAAACATAAAGATATAAAACTGTATTTTTTTGTGAAGAATCAACAACAAGTGGGACACAATCATGAAGTGGAACGACATTTATTGGATATTTCAAACTTTTTTAACAAATCAAAAACTAAAAAATTGTGCGTGCAAATTTATTCAGCCCTGCACTTTCAGTGCAGCAAACTCTCTCCAGAAGTTCAGTGAGGATCTCTGAATGATCCAATGTTGACCTAAATTACTAATGATGATAAATACAATCCACCTGTGTGTAATCAAGTCTCCGTATAAATGCACCTGCACTGTGATAGTCTCAGAGGTCCGTTAAAAGCGCAGAGAGCATCATGAAGAACAAGGAACACACCAGGCAGGTCCGAGATACTGTTGCGAAGAAGTTTAAAGCCGGATTTGGATACAAAAAGATTTCCCAAGCTTTAAACATCCCAAGGAGCACTGTGCAAGCGATAATATTGAAATGGAAGGAGTATCAGACCACTGCAGATCTACCAAGACCTGGCCGTCCCTCTAAACTTTCAGCTCATACAAGGAGAAGACTGATCAGAGATGCAGCCAAGAGGCCCATGATCACTCTGGATGAACTGCAGAGATCTACAGCTGAGGTAGGAGACTCTGTCCATAGGACAACAATCAGTCGTATATTGCACAAATCTGGCCTTTATGGACGAGTGGCAAGAAGAAAGCCATTTCTTAAAGATATCCATGAAAAGTGTCGTTTAAAGTTTGCCACAAGCCACCTGGGAGACACACCAAACATGTGGAAGAAGGTGCTCTGGTCAGATGAAACCAAAATTGAACTTTTTGGCAACAATGCAAAACGTTATGTTTGGCGTAAAAGCAACACCTGTCATCACCCTGAACACACCATACTCACTGTCAAACATGTTGGTGGCAGCATCATGGTTTGGGCCTGCTTTTCTTCAGCAGGGACAGGGAAAATGGTTAAAATTGATGGGAAGACGGATGGAGCCAAATACAGGACCATTCTGGAAGAAAACCTGATGGAGTCTGCAAAAGACCTGAGACTGGGATGGAGATTTGTCTTCCAACAAGACAATGATCCAAAACATAAAGCAAAATCTACAATGGAATGGTTCAAAAATAAACATATCCAGGTGTTAGAATGGCCAAGTCAAAGTCCAGACCTGAATCCAATCGAGAATCTGTGGAAAGAACTGAAAACTGCTGTTCACAAATGCTCTCCATCCAACCTCACTGAGCTCGAGCTGTTTTGCAAGGAGGAATGGGAAAAATGTCAGTCTCTCGATATGCAAAACTGATACAGACATACCCCAAGCGACTTACAGCTGTAATCGCAGCAAAAGGTGGCGCTACAAAGTATTAACTTAAGGGGGCTGAATAATTTTGCACGCCCAATTTTTCAGTTTTTGATTTGTTAAAAAAGTTTGAAATATCCAATAAATGTCGTTCCACTTCATGATTGTGTCCCACTTGTTGTTGATTCTTCACAAAAAAATACAGTTTTATATCTTTATGTTTGAAGCCTGAAATGTGGCAAAAGGGGGCCGAATACTTTCGCAAGGCACTGTATGTGTGTAAATTACCTTTAAGAGACAGTTGTAGTTGGATTGTTCATGATTAAAAACTGTTATTGTAGCACAATCACAAATAGTATTTCAAAAGTGATTAGATGTTTAAAATATCAGAAGAAAATCCATTCTGCCCTGGTCGTGTGTGATAGTATTTCTCTATACAAAACTAAATTGGGCTTCAATTCCCAGCACCACAAGGAGAGACAGGATCCATTCCAAATGGCAACATATTCCCCATATAATGCACTACTTTAGACCAGGGCCCCATAGGGATCTAATCAAAATTAGGGAATAGGTTATTACTGAAGGAGCAAAAAGATTCACGCTGATATGCATCAATGTAGTGTTGTGTTTCAATCAATGTATTGTATGTAGTCAGCCAACTACCCTAGAGCCAAGGCCTCTGCTTGGGGATCACCAATACTCATTTGGCTCTAGTCTCTAGCTTTAATTCTCTTCCTTTTATCTCTAAGAGTTTGATGAAACTTGAGAGCAGAAACTTGGAAACTGGGACTTCCAACTGGAGTTAGATCAAACAGAAAATAAATCAATCCCTGTCCTTGAATTCTTTGAAATGTCATTTTGACATGAAGTCTCTTCAGATACCACTGTTGTAACTGAGTCCCTATCTCTCATACAGACAGATATGTGCACTCATGCATGGACACACACACACACACACGCACACACGCACGCACGCACGCACGCACGCACACACACACACACACACACACACACACACACACACACACACACACACACACACACACACACACAGGATTTGTATTCACATAATTTAAGTACACAATAGTCACTGAAAATAAACTCATATATAGCCGTTGGTTACCAGATGAAGCATTGCAGTACAATCTGAAAAAGCAGGAATGGAATTCTGTTTAAATCAATTTCAAAGTGTAAAAAGGGGACTGTTTTCCCTCTACGATACAGTACCTCTATTGTCCCTTTATACTGTAAAGTAAACATACAGAATTACATCCATGTGCCTAGACATAGAATGGGTCACAAATGGCACCCTATCCCCTATATAGTGCACTGCTTTTGAGCAAGGCGAATATGGCTTTTGTCAAAAGTATTGCACTATGTAGGGAATAGGGTGCCATTTTGAATGCAAACATAGTACAGCACTTTAGGGGTAAGAACCGGATGGAATGGAATGTGAGGAAGGAGAGGAGAGGGGAGGCGAGGGGAGGAGAGGAGAGGAGAGGCAAGGAGGTACAACCTGGTTTGATATCACATTGGGTGAGACAGCACAACGGAACATACACCACCCACACAAGCTCTCTCTTGTACACACGATGACACGCACGCACACACACACACACACACACACACACACACACACACACACACACACACACACACACACACACACACACACACACACACACACACACACACACACACACCATCCATACAGTAAAGTGAATGTCTTCCTAACCTTCCTATCTCCGCTTGAGGTAGGGCATAACACAGACAAAATCATTTGACTACAGGGTTTCAGTTCACCGTTTGGACAGTGGTGAGCGCTGTAAAGCTATTCATGATAACATTATGTCAACAGACACGCACACGCACGTAAGCAAGCACACGGAGGGATGGAGGGATGGACGGACAGATAGATGAGCACACAGATACACACAGTAGAGCATAGCATGATTACATCATAACAAATCTGATCACTGTGTATCTCAAACATTTACAGTTCAGCAGACACTCTTCTTCAAAGTGGTTTAGCCAAACATTTACAGAAAATAAGTGTTTGAATCTGAAGTACGTGCAACATTATTACGAAAGGACAGTTGTAGAAATGGTAAGCTCTTGATCTAAGAGAAAACAAACAAGAATTAACACATTCATTCATTGTAAAAACTTTAAGACATACTATTTTGTTTCATGAAAACCTCATAACAAATGTTATCCTAATGTTGTATCAAAACCAACAGTTGAGACTGGCATCTGACAACTGAGACCGGATCTGACAACTGAGACCGGCATCTGAGACCGGCATCTGACAACTGAGACTGGCATCTGACAACTGAGACTGGCATCTGAGACCGGCATCTGACAACTGAGACCGGCATCTGAGACCGTCATCTGACAACTGAGACTGGCATCTGAGACCGGCATCTGACAGTTGAGACCGGCATCTGAGACCGGCATCTGAGACCGGCATCTGACAACTGAGACTGGCATCTGAGACCGGCATCTGACAGTTGAGACCGGCATCTGAGACCGGCATCTGAGACCGGCATCTGACAACTGAGACCGGCATCTGACAACTGAGACCGGCATCTGAGACCGGCATCTGACAACTGAGACCGGCATCTGAGACCGGCATCTGACAACTGAGACTGGCATCTGAGACCGGCATCTGACAGTTGAGACCGGCATCTGAGACCGGCATCTGACAACTGAGACTGGCATCTGAGACCGGCATCTGACAACTGAGACCGGCATCTGACAACTGAGACTGGCATCTGACAACTGAGACCGGCATCTGAGACCGGCATCTGACAACTGAGACTGGCATCTAAGACCGGCATCTGACAGTTGAGACCGGCATCTGAGACCGGTATCTGACAACTGACACCGGCATCTGAGACTGGCATCTGACAACTGAGACTGGCACCTGACAGTTGAGACTGGCATCTGAGACCGGCATCTGACAACTGAGACCGGCATCTGACAGTTGAGACCGGCATCTGAGACTGGCATCTGAGACTGGCATCTGACAGTTGAGACTGGCATCTGAGACTGGCATCTGGCAACTGAGACTGGCATCTGAGACTGGCATCTGACAACTGAGACCGGCATCGGAGACCGGCATCTGACAACTGAGACCGGCATCTGAGACCAGCATCTGACAGTTGAGACCGGCATCTGAGACTGGCATCTGACAACTGAGACTGGCATCTGAGACCGGCATCTGACAACTGAGACCGGCATCTGACAACTGAGACCGGCATCTGAGACCGGCATCTGACAACTGAGACTGGCATCTAAGACCGGCATCTGACAGTTGAGACCGGCATCTGAGACCGGCATCTGACAACTGACACCGGCATCTGAGACTGGCATCTGACAACTGAGACTGGCACCTGACAGTTGAGACTGGCATCTGAGACCGGCATCTGACAGTTGAGACCGGCATCTGAGACTGGCATCTGAGACTGGCATCTGACAGTTGAGACTGGCATCTGAGACTGGCATCTGGCAACTGAGACTGGCATCTGAGACTGGCATCTGACAACTGAGACCGGCATCGGAGACCGGCATCTGACAACTGAGACCGGCATCTGAGACCAGCATCTGACAGTTGAGACCGGCATCTGAGACTGGCATCTGACAACTGAGACTGGCACCTGACAGTTGAGACTGGCATCTGAGACCGGCATCTGACAACTGAGACCGGCATCTGACAACTGAGACCGGCATCTGACAGTTGAGACCGGCATCTGAGCCTGGCATCTGAGACTGGCATCTGACAGTTGAGACTGGCATCTGAGACTGGCATCTGGCAACTGAGACTGGCATCTGAGACTGGCATCTGACAACTGAGACCGGAGACTGGCAGACCTGAGGCACCTGACAACTGAGACCGGCATCTGAGACGGCATCTGACAACTGAGACCGCCATCTGAGACCTGCATCTGACAACTGAGACCGGCATCTGACAGTCGAGACTGGCATCTGACAACTGAGACCGGCATCTGAGAGTTGAGACCGGCATCTGAGACCAGCATCTGACAGTTGAGACCGGCATCTGACAACTGAGACTGGCATCTGACAGTTGAGACCGGCATCTGAGACCAGCATCTGACAGTTGAGACCGGCATCTGACAGTTGAGACCGGCATCTGAGACTGGCATCTGACAGTTGAGACTGGCATCTGACAGTTGAGACTGGCCTCTGACAGTTGAGACCAGCATCTGACAGTTGAGACCGGTATCTGTCAGTTGAGACCGGCATCTGTCAGTTGAGACCGGCATCATTCAGTTGAGACCAGCATATGTCAGTTGAGACCAGCATCTGAGACCAGCATCTGTCAGATGAGACCGGCATCAGTTATTTAACACTTTAATCAGGACTGACATTCAGAGATGCAATAATCAGTCTTATCCAAAACAATTAGCTCCATTTGACTAAACCCTATAAAAGCATCATTACTGCATCAGAATAGCTTGAATTAAGATAAATTAGATAGACATTTGCATGAAAACAAATTTTTTATCATATATTTCACATTGAGTCTCCTGTACATTTCTTCCAAACCACTGTCAATCGTCTTTGTTTATTTCACCCAATAAGAAATTGTAATTTCACTCAGTATAGACTACATTTCAGTATAACACAGTCGATAGTCTGTCATTTCAGTATAAGTGTCCATATACTGTCATTTCAGTATAACAGTGTTTATGCACTGTCATTTCAGTATAACATTGTCGATACACTGTCATTTCAGTATAACACTGTCTATACACTGTCATTTCAGTATAACATTGTCGATACACTGTCATTTCAGTATAACATTGTCGATACACTGTCATTTCAGTATAACACTGTCTATACACTGCCATTTCAGTATAACAGTGTCAATATACTGTCATTTCAGTATAACACTGTCTATACAATGTCATTTCAGTATAACATTGTCGATACACTGTCATTTCAGTATAAGTGTCCATATACTGTCATTTCAGTATAACACTGTCTATACACTGTCATTTCAGTATAACACTGTCAATATACTGTCATTTCAGTATAACATTGTCGATACACTGTCATTTCAGTATAAGTGTCCATATACTGTCATTTCAGTATAACTTTGTCGATACATTGTCATTTCAGTATAACAGTGTCAATATACTGTCATTTCAGTATAACACTGTCTATACAATGTCATTTCAGTATAAGTGTCCATATACTGTCATTTCAGTATAACAGTGTCCATATACTGTCATTTCAGTATAACACTGTCTATACACTGTCATTTCAGTATAACACTGTCTATACAATGTCATTTCAGTATAACATTGTCGATACACTGTCATTTCAGTATAAGTGTCCATATACTGTCATTTCAGTATAACAGTGTCCATATACTGTCATTTCAGTATAACACTGTCTATACACTGTCATTTCAGTATAACACTGTCAATACACTGTCATTTCAGTATAACATTGTCGATACACTGTCATTTCAGTATAAGTGTCCATATACTGTAATTTCAGTATAACACTGTCTATACACTGTCATTTCAGTATAACATTGTCGATACACTGTCATTTCAGTATAACAGTGTCAATATACTGTCATTTCAGTATAACACTGTCTATACAATGTCATTTCAGTATAACACTGTCTATACAATGTCATTTCAGTAACCATTTCAATAAGGCTTATTAAAAATAATTCAGAAAGCATTTCTGGCTAAAATGTGATAGTACACTATGAAGCATTAAATATCTGCAGATGGATAATGGTGTATGTGTGTGTATGTGTGTGTGTGTGTGTGTGTGTGTGTGTGTGTGTGTGTGTGTGTGTGTGTGTGTGTGTGTGTGTGTGTGTGTGTGTGTGTGTGTGTGTGTGTGTGTGTGTGTGTGTGTGCGTGTGTGCGTGCGTGGGGGCGTTCGTCTTAAGATTCTCTCCTTTGTTCATCCCTCACTCCAGACTCCAGACTCCTTCTCCCCATCCCCCCTCTCTCTCTCACTCCCACCTCCAACCGCATGGTCTCCACTCATGGTAATCCTTTGTCTGCTGAGGAGTGTGCGTGTGCCTGTGAATCTGTGTGTGTCATGTTCATCTCTTTGTTCAGTCAGACAGTAATTCTGCTCGTGACCTCACCCCTATAATGCAAAAACAGTAGAGCTATATAAAACATATATGAACATATACAGTGTAAAACATATATATATAAACATGTACAAAACATATATATATACATATGCAGTATAAAATACATGTAAACATATGAAAAAATGTATAAATGTATACAGTATAAAACATATATAAACATATACAGTATAAAACACATGTAAACATATGCAAAAAATATATAAATATAAACAGTATAAAACATATATAAGCATATACAGTATAAAACACATGTAAACATATGCAAAACATATATAAATATATACAGTATAAAACATATATAAACATATACAGTACAAAACATATATATATATATATACATACAGTAAATATATATAAACATGTACAAAACATAAAGAAACAGTACAGTATATAGTATAAAACATATATATACTGTATATAAATCTGCATGTTAAGAGACTTAGGGGAAACCCAAACTATACACACTCTCACACACTCACACACTCTCACCCTCTTACACACTCTCACACTCTCACACACTCTCACACTCTCACACACTCTCACACCCTCACACTCTCACCCTCTCACACTCTCACACTCTCACCCTCTCACAAATCTTTGTTCTGGTCTAACTGTTCTCTCACAGGACTGTTTAATGCGTTTCCACTCGTCTCAAAATATTCCTTGAGTCTAGAGCATATCAGTGTTTCTAAGGAGGAACTGTGAATAGTGAGCCCCTCTGCTGGAAATAGGAAACACACTGATATGTTAGGCCAATACTGTGAATAGTGAGCCCCTCTGCTGGAAATAGGAAACACACTGATATGTTAGGCCAATACTGTGAGTAGTGAGCCCCTCTGCTGGAAATAGGAAACACACTGAGATGTTAGGCCAATACTGTGAATAGTGAGCCCCTCTGCTGGAAATAGGAAACACACTGATATGTTAGGCCAATACTGTGAATAGTGAGCCCCTCTGCTGGAAATAGGAAACACACTGATATGTTAGGCCAATACTGTTTGACTAAAAGTAGTGCAGCCCCTCTGCTGGAAATAGGAAAACACACTGAGATGTTAGGCCAATACTGTGAGTAGTGAGCCCCTCTGCTGGAAATAGGAAACACACTGAGATGTTAGGCCAATACTGTGAGTAGTGAGTGTGTGTGTTTCTTTTTTTTTTGTTCTTGTGTGGAATCAATATACGCACATGAGAAGCCAACACACACACAGGCACGCAGACGGACCCACACACACATAAGGGGTATGACCTTGAGAGGGCATAATTCATCAGTTGTTGTTTGACTAAAAAGCAGAGATTGCAGCTTGCTACTGCAAAACCCATAGTGTGTCTCACACACACACACACACACACACACACACACACACACACACACACACACACACACACACACACACACACACACACAAAGCTTGGACTCTTATATCAATTGTCTTCTCCATGTCTTAGTGAGTAAATTCCCTGCCAGCACCTTGGAGCAGGCTCTCCAGCTCCTTGCCTTTCTGTGGCTGTTCTCACACACATACTTGATGTCCATCAAAAAAGACTGTGCATGTGTGAGCCCTTGTAAAAGCAGTGCTTTATACATAAGGACTAGGGCGCTATCTGGGACACATGCGTATTGCTTATACCATTCTAATACGTTCATATATAAATTAAGTTCCTAGGGGGTAGGGAGTAGGGGCTAGGGGGCCAATTTTCATTTTGTATCACTACTTCTGAATTCTAAATTGTCCCCGAGCCACTACGTCGAAGGCATCCTGTAGATAAAAAAATAAAAATAAAAATAAAAATGTTTTATTGGGTGGGTGAAAATGTCACCATGTTGTCATTAAAATGCATTCCACTTATCCAATCCATTCAGATCTACATGGAGGGGCCAGGATATAGGGGCTAGTGGCTAGTAGCTAGGGGCGAGCAGGTGGGGGTTAGGATCTAGGGACTAAGGGCTAGAGGCTATGAACTTGGGGCTAGGATCTAGGGGAAAAGGGCTAGACACTATGGGCTTGGAGCTAGGGCCTAGGAGCTAGGGGCTATGGGCTTGGAGCTAGGGCCTAGGAGCTAGGGGCTAAGGGCTAAGGACTAAGGGCTAGGGGCTAGGAGCTGGAGACTAAGGGCTATGGGCTAGAAGCTAGGGACTAAGGGGTCAGCGCTATGGGCTTGGAGCTAGGAGCTAGGGGCTAAGGGCTAAGGGCTTGGGGCTAAGGACTAGGGGCCAGGAGCTAGGGGCTATGAGCTTGGGGTTTGGGGTTTGGGGCTAGGGGCTAGGAGCTAGTGGCTATGGCGTTGGAGCTAGGGTCCAGGGGCTATGGGGTCGGAGCTAGGGGCTAGGGGCTAGGAGCTAGGGGCAAGGAGCTAAGGGCTAAGGGTTGATTTGGGAATGAATGTGTGGCAGCATCCAGTCTCCACTCTTGACGCAAATTGTACATTTGCACACTTCCCATCATGGATTTGACAATGGAGGAAACTCCCTCTAGACAATGATATCACCAATCCACTGCATTTAAATCCATTACGTTTTGGAAAAGGGTGGAGATTTGAGACAGAGCCTTTGTTTCTCCAAAGAGCCTAAAGGGTTGAATGTGTTATTGTGTTACTTCTTCCTCTGTGTTTGCAGGATCAGTTACTTCCCCTCAGAGGGAGCCTGATGGACTACTGCCTGTTAAGAAGGGTCTTGATTCAATTGACCTTCCAATGGGAGTTAAGTGCCATGATGTGAAACATTTAAAGTATACGAGAAGTGATCTGATCTGATATGAAACAGTTTACCATGATACCAACATGTTCAGTAATAAATTAAATTCTAAAATGAAATTTAAAAATTCTCCCTCTTGCTGACACCTGCATAGTGGTAATTTTGGCGGAGTCAGAGGTGGAATAGCATTAGAACTGTCAAATCCACAAGCAGCTCACTATATTATACCTAAACTGGAAATTGCCATTGGCATTAAAGATTCACTCTCAAAGTGTTGTACATTTTCAGCCAGTAGTTTAGAAAGTGGTGCTTACGAGCAAAAAGTTGTCCACATTTTTGTGTACTACGTCATCAAGTTCATCTGATATGTTACGTATTTCATTATAATACTAGTAATGTAACGGGATCTCAATAGGTTCCAGTATTTCATTATAATACTAGTAATGTAATGAGATCTCTATAGGTTCCAGTATTTCATTATAATACTAGTAATGTAATGGGATCTCTATAGGTTCCAATATAGAATTATAATACTAGTTATGTAATGGGATCTCTATAGGTTCCAGTATTTCATTATAATACTAGTAATGTAATGAGATCTCTATAGGTTCCAGTATTTCATTATAATACTAGTAATGTAATGAGATCTCTATAGGTTCCAGTATTTCATTATAATACTAGTAATGTAATGAGATCTCTATAGGTTCCAGTATTTCATTATAATACTAGTAATGTAATGATATCTCTATAGGTTCCAGTATTTCATTATAATACTAGTAATGTAATGATATCTCTATAGGTTCCAGTATGTCATTATAATACTAGTAATGTAATGATATCTCTATAGGTTCCAGTATTTCATTATAATACTAGTAATGTAATGGGATCTCTATAGGTTCCAATATAGAATTATAATACTAGTAATGTAATGGGATCTCTATAGGATCCAGTATTTCATTATAATACTAGTAATGTAATGATATCTCTATAGGTTCCAGTATTTCATTATAATACAAGTTATGTAATGAGATCTCTATAGGTTCCAGTATTTCATTATAATACCAGTAATGTAATGGGATCTCTATAGGTTCCAGTATAGAATTATAATACTAGTAATGTAATGGGCTCTCTATAGGTTCCAGTATATAATTATAATACTAGTAATGTAATGGGATCTCTATAGGTTCCAGTATTTCATTATAACACTAGTAATGTAATGGGATCTCTATAGGTTCCAGTATAGAATTATAATACTAATAATGTAATGGGATCTATATAGGTTCCAGTATTTCGTTATAATAATAGTTATGCAATGGGATCTCTATAGGTTCCAGTATATAATTACAATACTAGAAATGTAATGAGATCTCTATAGGTTCCAGCATTTCATTATAATACTAGAAATGTAATGGGATCTCTATAGGTTCCAGTATTTCATTATGATACAAGTAATGTAATGAGATCTCTATAGGTTCCAGTATTTCATTATAATACCAGTAATGTAATGGGATCTCTATAGGTTCCAGTATAGAATTATAATTCTAGTAATGTACTGGGATCTCTATAGGTTCCAGTATTTCATTATAATACTAGTAATGTAATGGGATCTCTATAGGTTCCAGTATTTCATTATAATACTAGTAATGTAAAGAGATCTCTATAGGTTCCAGTATTTCATTGTAATACTAGTAATGTAAAGAGATCTCTATAGGTTCCAGTATTTCATTGTAATACTAGTAAAGTAATGGGATCTCTATAGGTTCCAGTGTTTCATTATAATAATAGTAATGTAATGGGATCTCTATAGGTTCCAGTATAGAATTATAATACTACTAATGTAATGGGATCTCTATAGGTTCCAGTATTTCATTATAATACTAGTAATGTAATGAGATCTCTATAGGTTCCAGTATTTCATTATGATACTAGTAATGTAATGATATCTCTATTGGTTCCAGTATTTCATTATAATACTAGTAATGTAAAGAGATCTCTATAGGTTCCAGTATTTCATTGTAATACTAGTAATGTAATGGGATCTCTATAGGTTCCAGTGTTTCATTATAATAATAGTAATGTAATGGGATCTCTATAGGTTCCAGTATAGAATTATAATACTACTAATGTAATGGGATCTCTATAGGTTCCAGTATTTCATTATAATACTAGTAATGTAATGAGATCTCTATAGGTTCCAGTATTTCATTATAATACTAGTAATGTAATGATATCTCTATAGGTTCCAGTATAGAATTATAATACTAGTAATGTAATGGGATCTCAATAGGTTCCAGTATTTCATTATAATACTAGTAATGTAATGGGATCTCTATAGGTTCCAGTATAGAATTATAATACTAGTAATGTAATGGGATCTCTATAGGTTCCAGTATTTCATTATAATACTAGTAATGTAATGGGATCTCTATAGGTTCCAGTATTTCATTATAATACTAGTAATGTAATGGGATCTCTATAGGTTGGAGTATAGAATTATAATACTAGTAATGTAATGGGATATCTATAGGTTCCAGTATTTCATTAGTATTAACTAGTAATGTAATGGGATCTCTATAGGTTCCAGTATTTCATTATAATACTAGTAATGTAATGGGATCTCTATAGGTTGGAGTATAGAATTATAATACTAGTAATGTAATGGGATATCTATAGGTTCCAGTATTTCATTAGTATTAACTAGTAATGTAATGGGATCTCTATAGGTTCCAGTATTTCATTAGTATTAACTAGTAATGTAATGGGATCTCTATAGGTTCCAGTATTTCATTATAATGCTAGTAATGTAATGAGATCTCTATAGGTTCCAGTATTTCATTATAATACTAGTAATGTAATGGGATCTCTATAGGTTCCAATATAGAATTATAATACTAGTTATGTAATGGGATCTCTATAGGTTCCAGTATTTCATTATAATACTAGTAATGTAATGAGATCTCTATAGGTTCCAGTATTTCATTATAATACTAGTAATGTAATGAGATCTCTATAGGTTCCAGTATTTCATTATAATACTAGTAATGTAATGATATCTCTATAGGTTCCAGTATGTCATTATAATACTAGTAATGTAATGGGATCTCTATGGGTTCCAGTATTTCATTATAATATTAGAAATGTAATGAGATCTCTATAGGTTCTAGTATTTCATTATAATACTAGTAATGTAATGAGATCTCTATAGGTTCCAGTATTTCATTATAATATTAGTAATGTAATGGGATCTCTATAGGTTCAAGTATTTCATTATAATACTAGTAATGTAAAGGGATCTCTATAGGTTCCAGTATAGAATTGTAATCCTAGTAATGTAATGGGATCTCTATAGGTTCCAGTATTTCATTATAATACTAGTAATGTAATGGGATCTCTATAGGTGCCAGTATTTCATTATAATACTAGTAATGTAATGGGATCTCTATAGGTAATGTAATGGGATCTCTATAGGTAATGTAGAATTATAATACTTGTGATGTAATGGGATCTCTATAGGTTCCAGTATATAATTATAATACTAGTAATGTAATGGGATCTCTATAGGTAATTGTCAGGACCCGGTTTCGAACCTGGGTCTCCGGAGTGAGAAACAGTCACTTAACCAACTGAGCCACGAATAGACAGCAGAACCCAGAAGATGAGGCAGACACAGCAGTACTTAAGACGGTGTATTTAATAAAGAAATAATCCTAAAATAAAAAATGGCAAATCCAAAAGGTGGAAGGAAAAAACACAAAAAGACCTAAAAAGAAACTCACCAAAACTAAACAAAAACAAAAAACAGAATACCACAAGAACGTTACCCGGAATCGACAAGAGCACACAGAACACTAGGGCAGGGTGCTAACATACAAACACAGAGCACAGAACTGAGGGAAACAAAGGGTTTAAATACAATCAGGGGAAACGAGACACAGGTGCAAACAATAATGGGGGTCAAGGGAAAAACACAGGGACAAAAAGCACAATGGGGACATCTACTGACAAACAACTGGAACAACCCTGGCCAAATCCTGACAGTAATGTAATGGGATCTCTATAGGTAATGTAGAATTATAATACTAGTAATGTAATGGGATCTCTATAGGTTCCAGTATTTCATTATAATACTAGTAATGTAATGGGATCTCTATAGGTTCCAGTATATAATTATAATACTAGTAATGTAATGGGATCTCTATATGTAATGTAATGGGATCTCTATAGGTAATGTAGAATTATAATACTAGTAATGTAATGGGATCTCTATAGGTTCCAGTTCTTGGATGACTGACTTATGGTTAATTAGTAAGTGTTGTATGAAACCGTGGTTACCGGGGAGGAGATGTGGTTGGCTAACATCTGGTCCCTCACAGCTGTAAGTATTGGACAAAAACAACTGGTTTGCCCTTTCAAATAGGAAAGGACATACGGTACAGCTATTTGTTTGGGGGTTGTGGATTCTCGCAAAGTGGATTGATGTATTTTGAATCTACATATTTGATATACTCTCCTGGAAAGATATTGTGTTGACAGTACTGTGTTGCTCTTTGGATAGTTTTTGAAGGCTACAGCACGCACGCACGCACTCACTCACTCACTCACTCACTCACTCACTCACTCACACACACACACACACACACACACACACACACACACACACACACACACACACACACACACACACACACACACACACACACACACACACATCATACACCACACACACTTCCACCACAAAACCCTCCAGAAGGGTGGTACTCTCCCACCTCTGCCATCATGAAACTTTCTATCTGATTCCATGTCAACTCCAGGTTACTATCTCTCCCCAATCTCTCTCCTCCTTCTTCTTCTTCTTCTTCTTCTTCTTCTTCTTCTTCTTCTTCTTCTTCTTCTTCTTCTTCTTCTTCTTCTTCTTCTTCTTCTTCTTCTTCTTCTTCTTCTTCTTCTTCTTCTTCTCCTCCATCCTCCAGTGATGGAGGTGTAATGGCGGTGCCTCAGACCTCAAGGACATGGATCCCTTCACTGTTTAGGGAAGAGTCACATGAATACCAGCACTAATTTTTGGTGTATCATATTTGGAGTTTTTGCTTCAACTCTGTGATAGAGCACTTGGGCTGTCCATACCGTCCAAAATGCCTGTGTCCCAAACGCCACCTCAATTCGTTTTATAGTGCACTAGTTTTGAACGGACCTCTATTGGCCCTGGTCAAAAGTAGTGTATATTACAGTATATAAGGAATTGGGTGACATTTGGAACGCACATATGTGTATGGACCATGAATATGGACCATGAATATTTAGGAAATTAGTAACTGAAAGGAAATATTTTATACAAACATTGGTGGGGGAATGGGATATGGGGAAATGATTTGAACTCATCTGAACTGTGGTGTATGTGGAGGGGGGTTCCAAGACATATACAATGTATACTGGAAGTGTCACGCTCGTCTGATGAAGAAGGAGTGGACCAAAGCACAGCGTGGTAAGTGTTCATGATTTACTTTCAAAAACACTTGAACAAAATAACAAAGGGCAAAACGACAACGAACAGTTCTGTCAGGTGCAGAAACACAAAACAGAAAACAACTACCCACAAAACACACGTGGGGAAAAGCTGCCTAAGTATGTTTCTCAATCAGAGACAACGATAGACAGTTGCCTCTGATTGAGAACCACACCCGGCCAAACACAAAGAAATAGAAAACATAGAAATAAAGAAATGAGACCCTAGTCACAACCTGGCCTAACCAAAATAGAGAATAAAAGTCTGAGAACACAATGATATTACTTTCTTTCTAAACACAAAATGACTAGGAAGGTTAGGAGAAGTGATTGAAACGGATATGTTTCAATATATGCATGAATCATTTAATTTCACTTCAACTAGATTTTTCCAGTTGCTAAGGAAAAACTCATATCTACTGGAAAAGGTTAATGGATAGAAAATGGCCACCAAAAAACACTTTTATAACTGCAGAAATTCCATTGATATTTCAATTCACCTCTCTCTGTCTCTTTAGGTTAAGGATTTCAGTCTTACATTAGTGTAGCATGAAATTAAAGGCTACATCAGTCTGTTCATACAGGACTATTAAAGGCTACACTACATCAGTCTGTTAATACAGGACTATTAAAGGCTACATCAGTCTGTTAATACAGGACTATTAAAGGCTACATCAGTCTGTTAATACAGGACTATTAAAGGCTACATCAGTCTGTTAATACAGGACTATTAAAGGCTACATCAGTCTGTTAATACAGGACTATTAAAGGCTACATCAGTCCGTTAATATAGGACTATTAAAGGCTACATCAGTCCGTTAATACAGGACTATTAAAGGCTACATCAGTCCGTTAATATAGGACTATTGAAGGCTACATCAGTCTGTTAATACAGGACTATTAAAGGCTACATCAGTCCGTTAATAAAGGACTATTAAAGGCTACATCAGTCTGTTAATACAGGACTATTAAAGGCTACATCAGTCCGTTAATACAGGACTATTAAAGGCTACACTACATCAGTCTGTTAATACAGGACTATTAAAGGCTACATCAGTCTGTTAATACAGGACTATTAAAGGCTACATCAGTCTGTTCATACAGGACTATTAAAGGCTACATCAGTCTGTTAATACAGGACTATTAAAGACTACATCAGTCTGTTAATATAGGACTATTAAAGGCTACATCAGTCTGTTAATACAGGACTATTAAAGGCTACATCAGTCTGTTAATACAGGACTATTAAAGGCTACATCAATCTGTTAATATAGGACTATTAAAGGCTACATCAGTCTGTTAATACAGGACTATTAAAGGCTACATCAGTCTGTTAATACAGGACTATTAAAGGCTACATCAATCTGTTAATATAGGACTATTAAAGGCTACATCAGTCTGTTAATACAGGACTATTAAAGGCTACATCAGTCTGTTCATACAGGACTATTAAAGACTACATCAGTCTGTTAATACAGGACTATTAAAGGCTTCATCAGTCTGTTAATACAGGACTATTAAAGGCTACATCAGTCTGTTAATACAGGACTATTAAAGACTACATCAGTCTGTTAATACAGGACTATTAAAGGCTTCATCAGTCTGTTAATACAGGACTATTAAAAGCTACACTACATCAGTCTGTTCATACAGGACTATTAAAGACTACATCAGTCTGTTAATACAGGACTATTAAAGGCTACATCAGTCTGTTAATACAGGACTATTAAAGGCTACATCAGTCTGTTAATACAGGACTATTAAAGGCTACATCAGTCTGTTAATACAGGACTATTAAAGACTACATCAGTCTGTTAATACAGGACTATTAAAGGCTACATCCGTCTGTTAATATAGGACTATTAAAGGCTACATCAGTCTGTTAATACAGGACTATTAAAGGCTACATCAGTCTGTTAATACAGGACTATTAAAGGCTACATCAGTCTGTTAATACAGGACTATTAAAGACTACATCAGTCCGTTAATACAGGACTATTAAAGGCTACATCAGTCTGTTAATACAGGACTATTAAAGACTACATCAGTCTGTTCATACAGGACTATTAAAGGCTACATCAGTCTGTTAATACAGGACTATTAAAGGCTACATCAGTCTGTTAATACAGGACTATTAAAGGCTACATCAGTCTGTTCATACAGGACTATTAAAGGCTACATCAGTCTGTTCATACAGGACTATTAAAGGCTACACTACATCAGTCTGTTAATACAGGACTATTAAAGGCTTCATCAGTCTGTTAATACAGGACTATTAAAGGCTACATCAGTCTGTTCATACAGGACTATTAAAGGCTACATCAGACTGTTCATACAGGACTATTAAAGACTACATCAGTCTGTTCATACAGGACTATTAAAGGCTTCATCAGTCTGTTAATACAGGACTATTAAAGGCTACATCAGTCTGTTAATACAGGACTATTAAAGGCTACATCAGTCTGTTAATACAGGACTATTAAAGGCTACACTACATCAGTCTGTTAATACAGGACTATTAAAGGCTACATCAGTCTGTTAATACAGGACTATTAAAGGCTACATCAGTCTGTTAATACAGGACTATTAAAGGCCCTGTGCACTACTTTTGGAGGGAAAAAAATGATCTCCCAAAAATATAATTATTATTACTAATCTAATTATGTATCAAGATTTTTCAGGAGGTGCTGCAGCACCCTCAGCACCCTCAGCACCCTCAGCACCCTCAGCACCCTCAGCACCCTCAGCACCCTCAGCACCCTCAGCACCCTCAGCACCCTCAGCTCCCTCAGCACCCTCAGCACCCTCAGCACCCTCAGCTCCCTCAGCACCCTCAGCACCCTCAGCACCCTCAGCACCCTCAGCACCCTCAGCACCCTCAGCACCCTCAGCTCCCTCAGCACCCTCAGCACCCTCAGCACCCTCAGCACCCTCAGCTCCCTCAGCACCCTCAGCACCCTCAGCACCCTCAGCACCCTCAGCTCCCTCAGCACCCTCAGCACCCTCAGCACCCTCAGCACCCTCAGAACCCTCAGCACCCTCAGCACCCTCAGCTCCCTCAGCACCCTCAGCACCCTCAGCACCCTCAGCACCCTCAGCACCCTCAGCACCCTCAGCACCCTCAGCACCCTCAGCTCCCTCAGCACCCTCAGAACCCTCAGCACCCTCAGCACCCTCAGCACCCTCAGCACCCTCAGCACCCTCAGCACCCCTACTCCCCAGCTATGCCTCCACATGGACTGTGTTTCTACGAATAGAGAAGTCTGTGTTCTCTACTCCAAGTTGTAACCCATCTGTAGTGTAGTGAGTCACTGAGCTTATTTAATGAGGCTATAAATAAAGAGGAAATAAGACGTACAACTTACACAGACGTATAGTGAAGGACTCAAGTTAGTACCTGTTCATTTCAAAAGGGAATTCAAGTTAAAAGACAAATATTTATTTTATTACATTTTTTACATTTGATCACATATAAACCATAAAACATTACGTTGTATTATCCTATATTGCTCTTCAATATTGCATTTCTTCTCCCAACCTGACAATAGCAGGTGGAATTGAACAGGTTGCCAACGCTTCATGGACTATATTCCCTTGGAGCGGTAAGTGAGATGCTGTAAGATCAATTGATTTCACAGTGACACAATCTTTAGGGTGTTTTAATGATCAATCGTTTTACTGTAAATCCACAAGGGTTTGCTAGGTCTTGTCGAGCTGTGCTTGTGTTTGCTTGGCTCACTGCTCTATGTGCGTCCCAAATGACTCCCTACTCACATTATAATGCACAAGATAGGGTGCCATTTTGGAGACAAACTCTGACACCCAAGACGATACACAGTATGTAATGAGATTAAGGGAGTTTTAGGTTATAAAGTTGTGCGTGTGTGTGTGTGTGTGTGTGTGTGTGTGTGTGTGTGTGTGTGTGTGTGTGTGTGTTGACTGTACTGTAATGACCATTGTTGTTACAGCCAGCAACATAGTGGTGTATAAGTCCTACAGCATCAGATACTGCGCAGTCAGATCCCTCAGTAGTGATGTGAATGTACTCTATACAGGGTGTCAGCTAGGGCCACACCAGCTCCTAGGGTGGTAATATCTACACCACTGGATGTGATCTGTTACCACTTGGTTTTCCTCAAACTGCCTGATGGGATTATTCTATTTCCTATGAAGGAGAAATCCATTTAGTTGTGTGTTTGTGATAATTGCAGATACGCCTGGCAGGGGATGTATAATACCCTCCCCAGCTAACCTTTATTTTAGTGTGTGGGTGGGTGCATTGCTAGACACCATCTTTCTCCCTGAGAACTCATACACATGCACACACTCACACACACACCTCTGGTCTCTGAGATGTTCTCTATTCCCCCGGGTTAGTCCAGTATGTGTGCACTGGGCAGGTTTAAACGAGGTCTGAGTGGTGTAGGGATTCTACTACAGACTAGGAGAATGATAGTACAAGCTGGATAAAACTCACTGTGGAAAAGGTAGCATTGTGGAAGAATCTGTGTATTTCCTACACTGCTGAAATTGTCACTTTACTAGCTTATTGTTTTCTGCCATGGGTCTGAAAAATACAGATGGATAATATGGTTTACATTGATGTTGTTCAGCGACAGGATGTAAAATGTACTTGAGCACATTGCATTATTACACACAAACCAGTAACAAGCTGTTCACAGTTCACACGGCTCTGTGTGAAAGGTTTCCTGAACAAACGCTCAGATTACACTTCTTCTTTTGTGTCCCAAAGCATTACAGATAATACAGTTGACTTCACAACACCCTTTTAACGGTCATCCCTGACATGGCCTGTCTCCTGAGAGACGGTGTTATGTACTTGAGTGAAGACCCAAAAGCGGTTTTAACAGAAAACAGAGTTCTTTAATGAAAAAACAGGAATGGCATAAATCCTCTTCCAACGTGGTCAATGGAACAAAAGAACGTTAGTATAATGCAGGATGCACCTGCCAGGCAGACTCCGACAGGATAGGACAAGGTGGAAGCAAACGCGACGACAGCTTGCTTCTGGCATCAAAAAACACAAACAGAATCAGACACTGAAAGTAGCAGGAACAGAGAGAGAAATAGAGACCTAATCAGAGGGGGAAGAGAGAACAGGTGTGAAAGAGTGAATGAGCTAGTTAGAGGAGATGTAGAACAGCTGAAGAATGAGAGACAGAAAAGGTAACCTAAAAAGACCAGCAGAGAGAGACAGAGTGAAGAGAAAGGACAGGAACAGACATAACAAGACATGACAGTACCCCCCCCCACTCACCGAGCGCCTCCTGGCGCACTCGAGGAGGAAACCTGGCGGCAACGGAGGAAATCATCGATCAGCGAACGGTCCAGCACGTCCCGAGAGGGAACCCAACTCCTCTCCTCAGGACCGTACCCCCTCCCAATCCACTAGGTACTGATGACCACGGCCCCGAGGGCGCATGTCCAAAATCTTACGAACCCTGTAGATGGGTGCGCCCTCGACAAGGATGGGGGGGAGGGACGAGCGGGGGGCGCGAAGAACGGGCTTAACACAGGAGACATGGAAGACCGGGTGAACGCGACGAAGATAGCGGGAGAAGAAGTCGCACTGCGACAGGATTAATGACCTGAGAAATACGGAACGGACCAATGAACCGCGGGGCCAACTTGCGAGAAGCTGTCTTAAGGGGAAGGTTCTGAGTGGAGAGCCATACTCTCTGACCGCAACAATATCTAGGACTCTTGGTCCTACGCTTATTAGCGGCCCTCACAGTCTGCGCCCTATTACGGCAAAGTGCCGACCTGACCCCCCTTCCAGGTGCGCGCAACGCTGGACAAAAGCCTGAGCGGAGGGGACGCAGGACTCGGCGAGCTGAGATGAGAACAGCGGAGGCTGGTACCCGAGGCTACACTGAAAAGGGGATAGACCGGTAGCAGACGAGGGAAGCGAGTTGTGGGCGTACTCTGCCCAGGGGAGCTGTTCTGACCAAGACGCAGGGTTACGAAAAGAAAGACTGCGTAAAATCGACCAACAGTCTGATTGGCCCGTTCGGCTTGACCGTTAGACTGGGGATGAAAGCCGGACGAGAGACTGACGGAAGCCCCAATCAAACGGCAAAACTCCCTCCAAAATTGAGACGTGAACTGCGGGCCTCTGTCGGAAACGACGTCAGACGGAAGGCCATGAATTCGGAAAACATTCTCGATAATGATCTGAGCCGTCTCCTTAGCAGAGGGAGCTTATCGAGAGGAATGAAATGAGCCGCCTTAGAGAATCTATCGACAACCGTAAGAATAACTGTCTTCCCCGCTGATGAAGGCAGTCCGGTGATAAAATCTAAAGCGATGTGAGACCACGGTCGAGAGGGAATGGGAAGCGGTCTGAGACGGCCGGCAGGAGGAGAGTTCCCAGATTTAGTCTGCGTGCAGACCGAACAAGCGGCGACAAATCGACGCGCGTCACGTTCCCGAGTGGGCCACCAGAAACGCTGGCGAATGGAAGCGAGCGTACCCCGAACGCCGGGGTGGCCGGCTAACTTGGCAGAGTGGGCCCACTGAAGAACGGCCGGACGAGTAGGAACGGGAACGAACAGAAGGTTCCTAGGACAAGCTCGCGGCGACGGAGTGTGAGCGAGTGCTTGCTTTACCTGCCTCTCAATTCCCCAGACAGTCAACCCGACAACACGCCCATCAGGGAGAATCCCCTCGGGGTCGGTGGAGACCTCAGAAGAACTGAAGAGACGAGATAAAGCATCAGGCTTGGTGTTTTTGAGCCCGGACGATAAGAAATAACAAACTCGAAACGAGCGAAAAACAGAGCCCAACGAGCCTGACGCGCATTAAGTCGTTTGGCTGAACGGATGTACTCAAGGTTCCTATGGTCAGTCCAAACGACAAAAGGAACGGTCGCCCCCTCCAACCACTGTCGCCATTCGCCTAGGGCTAAGCGGATGGCGAGCAGTTCGCGATTACCAACATCATAGTTACGTTCTGACGGCGATAAGCGATGAGAGAAAAACGCGCAAGGATGGACCTTGCCGTCAGAGAGAGAGCGCTGAGAAAGAATGGCTCCCACGCCCACCTCTGACGCGTCAACCTCAACAACAAACTGTCTAGAGATGTCAGGTGTAACAAGAATAGGAGCGGATGTAAAACGATTCTTAAGAAGATCAAAAGCTCCCTGGGCGGAAACGGACCACTTAAAGCACGTCTTAACAGAAGTAAGGGCTGTGAGGGGAGCTGCCACCTGACCGAAATTACGGATGAAACGACGATAGAATTTAGCGAAGCCCAGAAAGCGCTGCAGCTCGACGCGTGACTTAGGAACGGGCCAATCAATGACAGCCTGGACCTTAGCGGGATCCATCTTAATGCCCTCAGCGGAAATAACGGAACCGAGAAAAGGGACAGAGGCGGCATGAAAAATGCACTTCTCAGCCTTCACATAAAGACAGTTCTCCAAAGGCGCTGGAGGACGCGTCGCACGTGCTGAACATGAATCGAGAGAGACGGTGAAAAAATCAGGATATCGTCCATGTAAACGAAAACAAAAATGTTCAGCATGTCTCTCAGGACGTCGTTAACTAGTGCCTGAAAGACAGCTGGAGCGTTAACGAGGCCGAAAGGAAGAACCCGGTATTCAAAGTGCCCTAACGGAGTGTTAAACGCCGTCTTCCACTCGTCCCCCTCCCTGATGCGCACGAGATGGTAGGCGTTACGAAGGTCCAATTTGGTGAAAAACCTGGCTCCCTGCAGGATCTCGAAGGCTGAAGACATAAGAGGAAGCGGATAACGATTCTTAACTGTTATGTCATTCAGCCCTCGATAATCCACGCATGGGCGCAGGGACCCGTCCTTCTTCTGAACAAAAAAAAACCCCGCTCCGGCGGGAGAGGAGGAGGAGACTATGGTACCGGCGTCGAGCGAAACCGACAAATAATCCTCGAGAGCCTTACGTTCGGGAGCCGACAGAGAGTATAATCTACCCCGGGGGAGTAGTTCCCGGAAGGAGATCAATACTACAGTCATACGACCGGTGTGGAGGGAGTGAAGTGGCCTTGGAACGACTGAACACCGTGCGCAGATCGTGATACTCCTCCGGCACCCCTGTCAAATCGCCAGGCTCCTCCTGTGAAGAAGAGACAGAGGAAACAGGAGGGATAGCAGACATTAAACAGGTCACATGACAAGAAACATTCCAGGATAGGATAGTATTACTAGACCAATTAATAGAAGGGTTATGGCGCACTAGCCAGGGATGACCCAAAACAACAGGTGTAAAAGGTGAACGAAAAATTAAAAAAGAAATGGTTTCGCTATGATTACCAGAGACAGTGAGGGTTAAAGGCAGCGTCTCACGCTGAATCTTGGGGAGAGAACTACCATCTAAAGCGAACAAGGCCGTGGGCTCCCTAACTGTCTGAGAGGAATGTCATGTTCCCGAGCCCAGGTCTCGTCCATAAAACAGCCCTCCGCCCCAGAGTCTATCAAGGCACTGCAGGAAGCAGATGAACCGGGCCAGCGGAGATGGACCGGAAAAGTAGTGCGTGATCCAGAAGGAGAGGCCTGAGTAGTTGCGCTCACCAGTAGCCCTCCTCTTACTGATGAGCTCTGGCTTTTACTGGACATGAGGTGACAAAATGACCAGCGGAGCCGCAGTAGAGACAGAGGCGATTGGTGATTCTCCGTTCCTTCTCCTTGGCCGAGATGCGGATACCCCCCAGCTGCATAGGCTCAGCATCCGAGCCGGCGGAGGAGGGTGGCAGTGATGCGGCAGGTGGCAGTGATGTGGAGAGGGGAGCAGCGGAGAACGCGAGCTCCTTTCCACGAGCTCGGCGACGAAGATCAAACCGTCGCTCTATGCGAATAGCGAGAGCTATTAAGGAGTCCAGACTGGAAGGAAAATCCCGGGAGAGGATCTCGTCCTTAACCTCGACGAGGAGACCCTCCAGAAAACGAGCGAGCAAAGCCGGCTCGTTCCAGTCACTTGAGGCAGCGAGAGTGCGAAACTCAATAGAATAATCCGTTATGGATCGATTCCCCTGACATAGGGAAGACAGGGCCCTGGAAGCCTCCTCCCCAAAAACAGAATGGTCAAAAACCCGTATCATCTCCTCCTTAAAGTCTTGATACTGGTTAATACACTCAGCCCTCGCCTCCCAGACTGCCGTGCCCCACTCACGCGCCCGTCCGGTAAGGAGAGAAATGACGTAGGCGATGCGGGCTGCGCTCCTGGAGTAAGTGTTGGGCTGGAGAGAGAACACCACATCACACTGAGTGAGGAATGAGCGGCACTCAGTGGGCTCCCCAGAGTAACACGGCGGGTTGTTGATCCTGGGCTCCGGAGACTCGGAAACCCTGGAAGTGGGCGGTGGATCGAGGTGGAGTTGGTGAACCTGTCTTGTGAGGTCGGAGACTTGGACGGCCAGGGTCTCAACAGCATGTCGAGCAGCAGACAATTCCTCCTCGTGTCTGCCTAGCATCGCTCCCTGGATCTCGACGGCGGAGTGAAAAGGGTCCGGGCCGCTGGGTCCATTCTTGGTCTGATTCTTCTGTTATGTACTTGAGTGAAGACCCAAAAGCGGTTTTAACAGAAAACAGAGTTCTTTAATGAAAAAACAGGAATGGCATAAATCCTCTTCCAACGTGGTCAATGGAACAAAAGAACGTTAGTATAATGCAGGATGCACCTGCCAGGCAGACTCCGACAGGATAGGACAAGGTGGAAGCAAACGCGACGACAGCTTGCTTCTGGCATCAAAAAACACAAACAGAATCAGACACTGAAAGTAGCAGGAACAGAGAGAGAAATAGAGACCTAATCAGAGGGGGAAGAGAGAACAGGTGTGAAAGAGTGAATGAGCTAGTTAGAGGAGATGTAGAACAGCTGAAGAATGAGAGACAGAAAAGGTAACCTAAAAAGACCAGCAGAGAGAGACAGAGTGAAGAGAAAGGACAGGAACAGACATAACAAGACATGACAGACGGAGTGACAGTTGACTTCACAACACCCTTTTAACAGTCATCCCTGACATGGCCTGTCTCCTGAGAGCCGGAGTGACAGTTGACTTCACAACACAACACCCTTTTAACGGTCATCCCTGACATGGCCTGTCTCCTGAGAGCCGGAGTGACAGTTGACTTCACAGCACAACACAACACCCTTTTAACGGTTATCCCTGACATGGCCTGTCTCCTGACAGCCGGAGTGACAGTTGACTTCACAACACAACACCCTTTTAACGGTCATCCCTGACAAGGCCTGTCTCCTGACAGCCGGAGTGACAGTTGACTTCACAACACAACACCCTTTTAACGGTTATCCCTGACATGGCCTGACTCCTGAGAGCCGGAGTGACAGTTGACTTCACAACACAACACCCTTTTAACGGTTATCCCTGACATGGCCTGTCTCCTGAGAGCCGGAGTGACAGTTGACTTCACAACACCCTTTTAACGGTTATCCCTGACATGGCCTGTCTCCTGACAGCCGGAGTGACAGTTGACTTCACAACACCCTTTTAACGGTCATCCCTGACATGGCCTGTCTCCTGAGAGCCGGAGTGACAGTTGACTTCACAACACCCTTTTAACGGTCATCCCTGACATGGCCTGTCTCCTGAGAGCCGGAGTGACAGTTGACTTCACAACACCCTTTTAACGGTCATCCCTGACATGGCCTGTCTCCTGAGAGCCGGAGTGACAGTTGACTTCACAACACCCTTTTAACGGTCATCCCTGACATGGCCTGTCTCCTGAGAGCCGGAGTGACAGTTGGCTTCACAGCACAACACCCTTTTAACGGTCATCCCTGACATGGCCTGACTCCTGAGAGCCGGAGTGACAGTTGACTTCACAACACCCTTTTAACGGTCATCCCTGACATGGCCTGTCTCCTGAGAGCCGGAGTGACAGTTGACTTCACAACACCCTTTTAACGGTCATCCCTGACATGGCCTGACTCCTGAGAGCCGGAGTGACAGTTGACTTCACAACACAACACCCTTTTAACGGTTATCCCTGACATGGCCTGTCTCCTGAGAGCCGGAGTGACAGTTGACTTCACAACACCCTTTTAACGGTCATCCCTGACATGGCCTGTCTCCTGAGAGCCGGAGTGACAGTTGACTTCACAACACCCTTTTAACGGTCATCCCTGACATGGCCTGTCTCCTGAGAGCCGGAGTGACAGTTGACTTCACAACACAACACCCTTTTAACGGTCATCCCTGACATGGCCTGTCTCCTGAGAGCCGGAGTGACAGTTGACTTCACAGCACAACACAACACCCTTTTAACGGTTATCCCTGACATGGCCTGACTCCTGAGAGCCGGAGTGACAGTTGACTTCACAGCACAACACCCTTTTAACGGTCATCCCTGACATGGCCTGTCTCCTGAGAGCCGGAGTGACAGTTGACTTCACAACACAACACCCTTTTAACGGTTATCCCTGACATGTCCTGTCTCCTGACAGCCGGAGTGACAGTTGACTTCACAACACCCTTTTAACGGTCATCCCTGACATGGCCTGTCTCCTGAGAGCCGGAGTGACAGTTGACTTCACAGCACAACACAACACCCTTTTAACGGTCATCCCTGACATGGCCTGTCTCCTGACAGCCGGAATGACAGTTGACTTCACAACACCCTTTTAACGGTCATCCCTGACATGGCCTGACTCCTGAGAGCCGTAGTGACAGTTGACTTCACAACACCCTTTTAACGGTCATCCCTGACATGGCCTGTCTCCTGAGAGCCGGAGTGACAGTTGACTTCACAACACAACACCCTTTTAACGGTCATCCCTGACATGGCCTGTCTCCTGAGAGCCGGAGTGACAGTTGACTTCACAACACAACACCCTTTTAACGGTCATCCCTGACATGGCCTGTCTCCTGAGAGCCGGAGTGACAGTTGACTTCACAGCACAACACAACACCCTTTTAACGGTTATCCCTGACATGGCCTGACTCCTGAGAGCCGGAGTGACAGTTGACTTCACAGCACAACACCCTTTTAACGGTCATCCCTGACATGGCCTGTCTCCTGAGAGCCGGAGTGACAGTTGACTTCACAACACAACACCCTTTTAACGGTTATCCCTGACATGTCCTGTCTCCTGACAGCCGGAGTGACAGTTGACTTCACAACACCCTTTTAACGGTCATCCCTGACATGGCCTGTCTCCTGAGAGCCGGAGTGACAGTTGACTTCACAGCACAACACAACACCCTTTTAACGGTCATCCCTGACATGGCCTGTCTCCTGACAGCCGGAGTGACAGTTGACTTCACAACACCCTTTTAACGGTCATCCCTGACATGGCCTGACTCCTGAGAGCCGTAGTGACAGTTGACTTCACAACACCCTTTTAACGGTCATCCCTGACATGGCCTGTCTCCTGAGAGCCGGAGTGACAGTTGACTTCACAACACAACACCCTTTTAACGGTCATCCCTGACATGGCCTGTCTCCTGAGAGCCGGAGTGACAGTTGACTTCACAACACAACACCCTTTTAACGGTCATCCCTGACATGGCCTGACTCCTGAGAGCCGGAGTGACAGTTGACTTCACAACACAACACCCTTTTAACGGTCATCCCTGACATGGCCTGTCTCCTGAGAGCCGGAGTGACAGTTGACTTCACAGCACAACACAACACCCTTTTAACGGTTATCCCTGACATGGCCTGACTCCTGAGAGCCGGAGTGACAGTTGACTTCACAGCACAACACCCTTTTAACGTTCATCCCTGACATGGCCTGTCTCCTGAGAGCCGGAGTGACAGTTGACTTCACAACACCCTTTTAACGGTTATCCCTGACATGTCCTGTCTCCTGACAGCCGGAGTGACAGTTGACTTCACAACACCCTTTTAACGGTCATCCCTGACATGGCCTGTCTCCTGAGAGCCGGAGTGACAGTTGACTTCACAACACAACACCCTTTTAACGGTCATCCCTGACATGGCCTGTCTCCTGAGAGCCGGAGTGACAGTTGACTTCACAGCACAACACAACACCCTTTTAACGGTCATCCCTGACATGGCCTGTCTCCTGACAGCCGGAGTGACAGTTGACTTCACAACACCCTTTTAACGGTCATCCCTGACATGGCCTGTCTCCTGAGAGCCGGAGTGACAGTTGACTTCACAACACCCTTTTAACGGTCATCCCTGACATGGCCTGTCTCCTGAGAGCCGGAGTGACAGTTGACTTCACAACACCCTTTTAACGGTCATCCCTGACATGGCCTGTCTCCTGAGAGCCGGAGTGACAGTTGACTTCACAACACAACACCCTTTTAACGGTCATCCCTGACATGGCCTGTCTCCTGAGAGCCGGAGTGACAGTTGACTTCACAGCACAACACAACACCCTTTTAACGGTTATCCCTGACATGGCCTGACTCCTGAGAGCCGGAGTGACAGTTGACTTCACAGCACAACACCCTTTTAACGGTCATCCCTGACATGGCCTGTCTCCTGAGAGCCGGAGTGACAGTTGACTTCACAACACAACACCCTTTTAACGGTTATCCCTGACATGGCCTGTCTCCTGACAGCCGGAGTGACAGTTGACTTCACAACACCCTTTTAACGGTCATCCCTGACATGGCCTGTCTCCTGAGAGCCGGAGTGACAGTTGACTTCACAGCAAAACACAACACCCTTTTAACGGTCATCCCTGACATGGCCTGTCTCCTGACAGCCGGAGTGACAGTTGACTTCACAACACCCTTTTAACGGTCATCCCTGACATGGCCTGACTCCTGAGAGCCGGAGTGACAGTTGACTTCACAACACCCTTTAAACGGTCATCCCTGACATGGCCTGTCTCCTGAGAGCCGGAGTGACAGTTGACTTCACAACACAACACCCTTTTAACGGTCATCCCGGACATGGCCTGACTCCTGAGAGCCGGAGTGACAGTTGACTTCACAACACAACACCCTTTTAACGGTCATCCCTGACATGGTCTGTCTCCTGAGAGCCGGAGTGACAGTTGACTTCACAACACCCTTTTAACGGTCATCCCTGACAAGGCCTGTCTCCTGAGAGCCAGAGTGACAGTTGACTTCACAACACCCTTTTAACGGTCATCCCTGACATGGCCTGTCTCCTGAGAGCCGGAGTGACAGTTGACTTCACAACACCCTTTTAACGGTCATCCCTGACATGGCCTGTCTCCTGAGAGCCGGAGTGACAGTTGACTTCACAACACCCTTTTAACGGTCATCCCTGACATGGCCTGTCTCCTGAGAGCCGGAGTGACAGTTGACTTCACAACACCCTTTTAACGGTCATCCCTGACATGGCCTGTCTCCTGAGAGCCGGAGTGACAGTTGACTTCACAACACAACACCCTTTTAACGGTCATCCCTGACATGGCCTGTCTCCTGAGAGCCGGAGTGACAGTTGACTTCACAGCACAACACAACACCCTTTTAACGGTTATCCCTGACATGGCCTGACTCCTGAGAGCCGGAGTGACAGTTGACTTCACAGCACAACACCCTTTTAACGGTCATCCCTGACATGGCCTGTCTCCTGAGAGCCGGAGTGACAGTTGACTTCACAACACAACACCCTTTTAACGGTTATCCCTGACATGGCCTGTCTCCTGACAGCCGGAGTGACAGTTGACTTCACAACACCCTTTTAACGGTCATCCCTGACATGGCCTGTCTCCTGAGAGCCGGAGTGACAGTTGACTTCACAACACAACACCCTTTTAACGGTCATCCCTGACATGGCCTGTCTCCTGAGAGCCGGAGTGACAGTTGACTTCACAGCAAAACACAACACCCTTTTAACGTTCATCCCTGACATGGCCTGTCTCCTGACAGCCGGAGTGACAGTTGACTTCACAACACCCTTTTAACGGTCATCCCTGACATGGCCTGACTCCTGAGAGCCGGAGTGACAGTTGACTTCACAACACCCTTTAAACGGTCATCCCTGACATGGCCTGTCTCCTGAGAGCCGGAGTGACAGTTGACTTCACAACACAACACCCTTTTAACGGTCATCCCTGACATGGCCTGACTCCTGAGAGCCGGAGTGACAGTTGACTTCACAACACAACACCCTTTTAACGGTCATCCCTGACATGGCCTGTCTCCTGAGAGCCGGAGTGACAGTTGACTTCACAACACCCTTTTAACGGTCATCCCTGACAAGGCCTGTCTCCTGAGAGCCGGAGTGACAGTTGACTTCACAACACCCTTTTAACGGTCATCCCTGACATGGCCTGTCTCCTGAGAGCCGGAGTGACAGTTGACTTCACAACACCCTTTTAACGGTCATCCCTGACATGGCCTGTCTCCTGAGAGCCGGAGTGACAGTTGACTTCACAACACCCTTTTAACGGTCATCCCTGACATGGCCTGTCTCCTGAGAGCCGGAGTGACAGTTGACTTCACAACACAACACCCTTTTAACGGTCATCCCTGACATGGCCTGTCTCCTGAGAGCCGGAGTGACAGTTGACTTCACAGCACAACACAACACCCTTTAACGGTTATCCCTGACATGACCTGACTCCTGAGAGCCGGAGTGACAGTTGACTTCACAGCACAACACCCTTTTAACGGTCATCCCTGACATGGCCTGTCTCCTGAGAGCCGGAGTGACAGTTGACTTCACAACACAACACCCTTTTAACGGTTATCCCTGACATGGCCTGTCTCCTGACAGCCGGAGTGACAGTTGACTTCACAACACCCTTTTAACGGTCGTCCCTGACATGGCCTGTCTCCTGAGAGCCGGAGTGACAGTTGACTTCACAACACAACACCCTTTTAACGGTCATCCCTGACATGGCCTGTCTCCTGAGAGCCGGAGTGACAGTTGACTTCACAGCACAACACAACACCCTTTTAACGGTCATCCCTGACATGGCCTGTCTCCTGACAGCCGGAGTGACAGTTGACTTCACAACACCCTTTTAACGGTCATCCCTGACATGGCCTGACTCCTGAGAGCCGGAGTGACAGTTGACTTCACAACACAACACCCTTTTAACGGTCATCCCTGACATGGCCTGACTCCTGAGAGCCGGAGTGACAGTTGACTTCACAACACAACACCCTTTTAACGGTCATCCCTGACATGGCCTGTCTCCTGAGAGCCGGAGTGACAGTTGACTTCACAACACCCTTTTAACGGTCATCCCTGACAAGGCCTGTCTCCTGAGAGCCGGAGTGACAGTTGACTTCACAACACCCTTTTAACGGTCATCCCTGACATGGCCTGTCTCCTGAGAGCCAGAGTGACAGTTGACTTCACAACACCCTTTTAACGGTCATCCCTGACAAGGCCTGTCTCCTGAGAGCCGGAGTGACAGTTGACTTCACAACACCCTTTTAACGGTCATCCCTGACAAGGCCTGTCTCCTGACAGCCGGAGTGACAGTTGACTTCACAACACCCTTTTAACGGTCATCCCTGACATGGCCTGTCTCCTGACAGCCGGAGTGACAGTTGACTTCACAACACAACACCCTTTTAACGGTCATCCCTGACATGGCCTGTCTCCTGAGAGCCGGAGTGACAGTTGACTTCACAACACAACACCCTTTTAACGGTCATCCCTGACATGGCCTGTCTCCTGAGAGCCGGAGTGACAGTTGACTTCACAGCACAACACAACACCCTTTTAACGGTCATCCCTGACATGGCCTGTCTCCTGACAGCCGGAGTGACAGTTGACTTCACAACACCCTTTTAACGGTCATCCCTGACATGGCCTGACTCCTGAGAGCCGGAGTGACAGTTGACTTCACAACACCCTTTTAACGGTCATCCCTGACATGGCCTGTCTCCTGAGAGCCGGAGTGACAGTTGACTTCACAACACAACACCCTTTTAACGGTCATCCCTGACATGGCCTGACTCCTGAGAGCCGGAGTGACAGTTGACTTCACAACACAACACCCTTTTAACGGTCATCCCTGACATGGCCTGTCTCCTGAGAGCCGGAGTGACAGTTGACTTCACAACACCCTTTAACGGTCATCCCTGACAAGGCCTGTCTCCTGAGAGCCGGAGTGACAGTTGACTTCACAACACCCTTTTAACGGTCATCCCTGACATGGCCTGTCTCCTGAGAGCCAGAGTGACAGTTGACTTCACAACACCCTTTTAACGGTCATCCCTGACAAGGCCTGTCTCCTGAGAGCCGGAGTGACAGTTGACTTCACAACACCCTTTTAACGGTCATCCCTGACATGGACTGTCTCCTGAGAGCCAGAGTGACAGTTGACTTCACAACACCCTTTTAACGGTCATCCCTGACAAGACCTGTCTCCTGAGAGCCGGAGTGACAGTTGACTTCACAACACCCTTTTAACGGTCATCCCTGACAAGGCCTGTCTCCTGACAGCCGGAGTGACAGTTGACTTCACAACACCCTTTTAACGGTCATCCCTGACATGGCCTGTCTCCTGACAGCCGGAGTGACAGTTGACTTCACAACACAACACCCTTTTAACGGTCATCCCTGACATGGCCTGTCTCCTGAGAGCCGGAGTGACAGTTGACTTCACAACACAACACCCTTTTAACGGTCATCACTGACATGGCCTGACTCCTGAGAGCCGGAGTGACAGTTGACTTCACAACACAACACCCTTTTAACGGTCATCCCTGACATGGCCTGTCTCCTGAGAGCCGGAGTGACAGTTGACTTCACAACACCCTTTTAACGGTCATCCCTGACATGGCCTGTCTCCTGAGAGCCGGAGTGACAGTTGACTTCACAACACCCTTTTAACGGTCATCCCTGACAAGGCCTGTCTCCTGAGAGCCGGAGTGACAGTTGACTTCACAGCACAACACCCTTTTAACGGTCATCCCTGACATGGCCTGTCTCCTGAGAGCCGGAGTGACAGTTGACTTCACAACACCCTTTTAACGGTCATCCCTGACATGGCCTGTCTCCTGAGAGCCGGAGTGACAGTTGACTTCACAACACACTTTTAACGGTCATCCCTGACAAGGCCTGACTCCTGAGAGCCGGAGTGACAGTTGACTTCACAACACCCTTTTAACGGTCATCCCTGACATAGCCTGTCTCCTGAGAGCCGGAGTGACAGTTGACTTCACAACACCCTTTTAACGGTCATCCCTGACATGGCCTGTCTCCTGAGAGCCGGAGTGACAGTTGGCTGCACAGATGGAGGTTGTGGTGGATGTTATTAAAATGTTATTCAGGCAGTTCCAGGGCAGCGCACCGCAGCATACTAATGTCTATGAGGCCTTTTATCTCTATAGGGCATCTGAACATGCTAGCAGGCAAGGTCAGGGGAGAACTAAACCACAGAGTTAACCTCAGTGAGGAGGGCTAGGGCAAACATCATGGGTGAAGGCAATGGGCTGAGCCTCTCTTACACAGTCTCCCATCTCTGTCTCTTTATCGCTGTCTCTATCTCTCTCTCTCTTTATCAATTCAATTCAATTCAAGGGCTTTATTGGCATGGGAAACATGTGTTAACATTGCCAAAGCAAGTAAGGTAGATATTATATAAAGTGAAATAAACAATAAAAATTAACAGTAGACATCACACATACAGAAGTTTCAAAACAATAAAGACATTACAAATGTCATATTATATATATATATATATATACAGTGTTTTTACAATGTACAAATGGTAAAGGACACAAGATAAAAAAAATAAGCATAGATATGGGTTGTATTTACAATGGTGCGTGTTCTTCACTGGTTGCCCTTTTCTCGTGGCAACAGGTCACAAATCTTGCTGCTGTGATGGCACACTGTGGAATTTCACCCAGTAGATATGGGAGTTTTTCAAAATTGGATTTGTTTTCGAATTCTTTGTGGATCTGTGTAATCTGGGGGAAATATGTCTCTCTAATATGGTCATACATTGGGCAGGAGGTTAGGAAGTGCAGCTCAGTTTCCACCTCATTTTGTGGGCAGTGAGCACATAGCCTGTCTTCTCTTGAGAGCCATGTCTGCCTACGTCGGCCTTTCTCAATAGCAAGGCTATGCCCGCTGAGTCTGTACATAGTCAAAGCTTTCCTTAATTTTGGGTCAGTCACGGTGGTCAGGTATTCTGCCGCTGTGTACTCTCTGTGTAGGGCCAAATAGCATTCTAGTTTGCTCTGTTTTTTTGTTAATTCTTTCAATGTGTCAAGTAATTATCTTTTTGTTTTCTCATAATTTGGTTGGGTCTAATTGTGCTGCTGTCCTGGGGCTCTGTAGGGTGTGTTTGTGAACAGAGCCCCAGGACCAGCTTGCTTAGGGGACTCTTCTCCAGGTTCATCTCTCTGTAGGTGATGGCTTTGTTGTGGAAGGTTTGGGAATCGCTTCCTTTTAGGTGGTTATAGAATTCAACAGCTCTTTTCTGGATTTTGATAATTAGTGGGTATCGGCCTAATTCTGCTCTGCATGCATTATTTGGTGTTCTACGTTGTACACGGAGGATATTTTTGCAGAATTCTGCGTGCAGAGTCTCAATTTGGTGTTTGTCCCATTTTGTGAAGTCTTGGTTGGTGAGCGGACCCCAGACCTCACAACCATAAAGGGCAATGGGCTCTATGACTGATTCAAGTATTTTTAGCCAAATCCTAATTGGTATGTTGAAATTTATGTTCCTTTTGATGGCATAGAATGCCCTTCTTGCCTTGTCTCTCAGATCGTTCACAGTTTGTGGAAGTTACCTGTGGCGCTGATGTTCAGGCCAAGGTATGTATAGTTTTTTTGTGTGCTCTAGGGCAACAGTGTCTAGATGGAATTTGTATTTGTGGTCCTGGTGACTGGACCTTTTTTGGAACACCATTATTTTGGTCTTACTGAGATTTACTGTCAGGGCCCAGGTCTGACAGAATCTGTGCATAAGATCTAGGTGCTGCTGTAGGCCCTCCTTGGTTGGTGACAGAAGTACCAGATCATCAGCAAACAGCAGACATTTGACTTCGGATTCTAGTAGGGTGAGGCCGGGTGCTGCAGACTTTTCTAGTGCCCGCGCCAGTTAATTTATATATATGTTGAAGAGGGTGGGGCTTAAGCTGCATCCCTGTCTAACCCCATGACCCTGTGTGAAGAAATGTATGTGTTTTTTGCCAATTTTAACCGCACACTTGTTGTTTGTGTACATGGATTTTATGATGTCGTATGTTTTACCCCCAACACCACTTTCCATCAGTTTGTATAGCAGACCCTCATGCCAAATTGAGTCAAAGGCTTTTTTGAAATCAACAAAGCATGAGAAGACTTTGCCTTTGTTTTGGTTTGTTTGGTTGTCAATTAGGGTGTGCAGGGTGAATACATGGTCTGTTGTACGGTAATTTGGTAAAAAGCCAATTTGACATTTGCTCAGTACATTGTTTTCTTTGAGGAAGTGTACGAGTCTGCTGTTAATGATAATGCAGAGGATTTTCCCAAGGTTACTGTTGACGCATATTCCACGGTAGTTATTGGGGTCAAATTTGTCTCCATTTTTGTGGATTGGGGTGATCAGTCCTTGGTTCCAAATATTGGGGAAGATGCCAGAGCTAAGGATGATGTTAAAGAGTTTTAGTATAGCCAATTGGAATTTGTTGTCTGTATATTTGATCATTTCATTGAGGATACCATCAACACCACAGGCCTTTTTGGGTTGGAGGGTTTTTATTTTGTCCTGTAACGCATTCAATGTAATTGGAGAATCCAGTGGGTTCTGGTAGTCTTTAATAGTTGATTCTAAGATCTGTATTTGATAATGTATATGTTTTTGCTCTTTATTCTTTGTTATAGAGCCAAAAAGATTGGAGAAGTGGTTTACCCATACATCTCCATTTTGGATAGATAATTCTTCGTGTTGTTGTTTGTTTATTGTTTTCCAATTTCCCAGAAGTGGTTAGAGTCTATGGATTCTTCAATTACATTGAGACTGATTTCTGACATGCTGTTCCTTCTTTTTCCGTAGTGTATGTCTGTATTGTTTTAGTGATTCACCATAGTGAAGGCGTAGACTCAGGTTTTCCGGGTCTCTATGTTTTTGGTTGGACAGGTTTCTCAATTTCTTTCTTAGATTTTTGCATTCTTCATCAAACCATTTGTCATTGTTGTTAATTTTCTTCGGTTTTCTATTTGAGATTTTTAGATTTGATAGGGAAGCTGAGAGGTCAAATGTACTGGTAAGATTTTCTACTGCCAAGTTTACACCTTCACTATTACAGTGGAACGTTTTACCCAGGAAATTGTCTAAAGGGGATTGAATTTGTTGTTGCCTAATTGTTTTTTGGTAGGTTTCCAAACTGCATTCCTTCCATCTATAGCATTTCTTAATGTTACTCAGTTCCTTTGGCTTTGATGCCTCATGATTGAGTATTGCTCTGTTCAAGTAGACTGTGATTTTGCTGTGGTCTGATAGGGGTGTCAGTGGGCTGACTGTGAACGCTCTGAGAGAATCTGGGTTGAGGTCAGTGATAAAGTAGTCTAGAGTACAACTGCCAAGAGATGAGCTATATGTGTACCTACCATAGGAGTCCCCTCGAAGCCTACCATTGACTATGTACATACCCAGCGTGCGACTGAACTGCAGGAGTTGTGACCCGTTTTTGTTGGTTACGTTGTCATAGTTGTGCCTAGGGGGGCATATGTGGGAGGGAATGCTGTCACCTCCAGGCAGGTGTTTGTCCCCCTGTCTGCTGAGGGTGTCAGGTTCTTGTCCGGTTCTGGCATTTAGGTCGCCACAGACGAGTACATGTCCCTGGGCCTGGAAATGATTGATTTCCCCCTCCAGGATGGAGAAGCTGTCTTCATTAAAATATGGGGATTCTAGTGGGGGGATATAGGTAGCACACAGGAGGACATTTTTCTCTGTTAGGATAATTTCCTTTTGAATTTCTAGCGAAATGTAAAATGTTCCTGTTTTGATTAATTTAATGGAGTGAGTTAGGTCTGCTCTATACCAAATTAGCATACCCCCTGAGTCCCTTCCCTGTTTCACACCTGGTAGTTTGGTGGATGGGACTACCAGCCCTCTATAACCTAGAGGGTAACCAGTGGGTCTGTCTCCTCTATACCAGGTTTCTTGCAGGATGACAATGTCTGTATTACCGATTTCTTTGGTGAAGTCCGGGTTTCTGCTCTTCAGGCCAAAGGCAGATGACCACAGGCCTTGGATATTCCAGGATGAAATAGTAAAGGCTTTTTGTTCCATAAAGTGTCCAATGTGGTTGGTCGTGGTTTGGCCTCAGGCCAGTAAGTGTGAGCAGAGCCTGCTGAGCATCTGGTACATGCCATTGGCTTGGGCGTGTGTGAGAGTGGGGGTTGGGACTGTTTGCCCGCTCACTACCTGGGCGTATGTGTGGCTTCCATGTTGAGGCCCTCTTTGCGGGGGTGGGGTGCATGGGGTGGGTAGGAGTGGCATAGGTCTGATCTGAGGGGGCCTAAATGGGGTGTGGGCATGGTTGACGTGGGGGGGTGTTGATTGGTTGGGGTGGGGGTGTGGATGTGGATGGGTGTGCGGTGGTCTGGATGTAATTCCTCTTGGCGTGGATCCTCTATGTGTAGGTCCAGGGGGGGTCCTGCAGGTCTGGGAGGGTGTCTCGCTGGTCTGGGTGGGGTGTCAATTGATCTGTTGCTCCTGTGTGAAGTGTTATACGTTTGAGAGCGATGTCCTTTAGAGTTCGGGCAAAGGTGGGCACTGCTGCCTTGTAGAGGTGGACCTGGTCATAGAGGCTGTTCAAGTCCAGGGTCGAGTGGTGGGCCTGGAAAACGTTAGGTTTTGAGGCACAGTCACGGGAAATACTTGCGTTTACCCGCTGTATTGTGGCAGGGTGGAAGTCTTTTCGTGGTAGCAGGGTGGAGATAACCACTTGTGCGTTGTGGAAAGTAGAAGAAGCCTTTTCAATCACTCCCTTCAGCGTTGTGGCCACTCTTTCCTGCTGTGCTCTCAGATCGTTTGTGCCTGTGTGTATTATTATGTGGCTGGGTGAACCTAGTTGGTCCTCAGACAGAAGGTCGAGGGCGCACTGGGTGTTTGGACACCAGAGTTTAGACACACTGTGTTTGGGAAAAAGTTTTTTTTTCTTCTATATATTTCCCATTTGAGTCCATAAGTAGTACAATCTGTGTCTTGTGTTTGTCCTCAGTGGGTGTGGGGGGGTTGCCAGAAGGGCTATCAGGGTGGCTGACAGGGGGGGTGCTCAGAGGGGGTGAGAGCCGCTGGGCTTGGGGTTCTTTATTTGTCTGTTCTGCTGTGATGTCGACTCTATGGTCAGGGTCTGGTGTGGACTGTTCTGCTGTGGTGTCGAGACTTTTGTTGGGTGCTGAGGTGGGCTGTTCTGCTGGCTTCTCTGTGGGGGTGGCCACCTCTCTAGTGGGTTGTTCTCTGTCACACGCCGTCCCCCTCAATCTCTCCTCCATCCCCCTCACCCTCTCCTCCATCCCCCTCACCCTCTCCTCCATCCCCCTCAACCTCTCCTCCACCAGCAGTCTGATACTCACCTCTAGTGCTCTGTTCTGCTCCTCTTTCTCCTGTTGTATTTGTCTCACCACTGTCCAAAGTGCAGATATGTCTCTGTCCACCTCCAGCTCTCCGGGTCTGGTTAAGGGGCTGTTGTTGTGCTGGGCTGTTGTCTGGGTCTGTGCTGACTGAAGTGTAATCACCTGCTGTTCCAGCTCCACCTGCCTTATCTCCAGCTGGGTGAATTTGTCCTTCATTTCAATGAGGGAGTGGTAATCTGTGCTGGGAGGTTGACTCTCCGCTGGGGTTGCTCGTCTGTGGGGTTACATAATGAAGAGGTCTGGTCTGACCCGCTCGGTGTGGGGGTATCTTTATCAAGGGAGAGCTTCTCCTGCTGGGCTAATTCTTTGATTAGTTGAAAGTCCAGCTGAAACTATTTGGGGTTATTCTGTACCATTACTGTTCCGGACTTATAGATATTTATATTACTTGACTCAGAGTCCTCGTTATCAAGTATTCTGAGTTTCCACCCCTCGTTAACCCCCCCTCTCTTAACAAAGGGGTAGTGTGCTAATATAGCACTGTGCCATGCCAGGGGATGGTTTGTGTGGAAGATAAGGTTGCTGATGTTCCCATGTTTGTAATAGTCAGCAAAAAGTGTCTCTTGATATTCTGTAAGGAGCTTCATTTTGTAATCTTTTCGTGCCTTATCATTCTTTACATGCAAAGGGTACTGTATTTTAATTACCTCTGAACAGCGGGAGGGAGCTTCTAAGGCCTCTCCATTTGGTTGGGGTAGACTGTGTGACTCTTTTTTTTTTTAATTTTACCTTTATTTAACCAGGCAAGTCAGTTAAGAACACATTCTTATTTTCAATGACGGCCTAGGAACAGTGGGTTAACTGCCTTTGTTGGGCTAATGGGCTTTGACACCTCTCACTTGACACGTCAGTGCTAGTTGAAGCTGTATCAAGCTTGGCAGAATTATGTTAGAATTCAGTCCTTATAAAGTAATGTTGTGTATTTTCCTTCTTGGCTTTTGGAGATAAAATATAGTTTCAGACTAAGCATTACTCACTCAGTTCCAGGTTGGATTGTGTTTTCAGGTTTGTGTTGTTTTCCAGAGAATTTGCTGTATAGAGAAATAAATCTTGGTAGTTGTGAACCTTCCAGGTGATTCTGTAATTCCGTCCAAAATTAGGTTGTAGGTTTTAAGTTTTGATTTGAAGTGGGGGTTATGTTGTAGAGGGTAGAATCCAGTATGTGTTCCTGACAAAAAATCCAAGTTTATCTAACTCCTAATCTTTTTTAAAGAAAATGCTGAAAAATGCAGGAGCTCATCTGATCGTGACCTCTGCCTCTGCCTCTGTCTCTGTCTCTTTATCTCTGTCTCAATCTCTGTCTCTTTATCTTTGTCTCTATCTCTGTCTCTACAGCTCTGTCTCTATCTCTGTCTCTTTATCTTTGTCTCTATCTCTGTCTCTTTAGTTCTGTCTCTATCTCTGTCTCTTTATCGTTGTCTCTATATCTGTCTCTTTATCTCTGTCTCTATCTCTGTCTCTTTATTTTTGTCTCTAAATCTGTCTCTTTATCTCTGTCTCTATTGCTGTCTCTTTATCTTTGTCTCTATCTCTGTCTCTTTATCTGTGTCTCTATCTCTGTCTCTTTATCTTTGTCTCTATATATGTCTCTATCTCTGTCTCTATCTCTGTCTCTTTATCTTTGTCTCTATTTCTGTCTCTTTATCGCTGTCTCTTTATCTTTGTCTCTATATCTGTCTCTTTATCTCTGTCTCTATCTCTGTCTCTTTATCTTTGTCTCTATCTCTGTCTCTTTATCTCTGTCTCTATATCTGTCTCTTTATCTTTGTCTCTAAATCTGTCTCTTTATCTCTGTCGCTATCGCTGTCTCTTTATCTTTGTCTCTATCTCTGTCTCTTTATCTGTGTCTCTATCTCTGTCTCTTTATTTTTGTCTCTAAATCTGTCTCTTTATCTCCGTCTCTATCGCTGTCTCTTTATCTTTGTCTCTATCTCTGTCTCTTTATCTGTGTCTCTATCTCTGTCTCTTTATCTTTGTCTCTATATATGTCTCTTTATCTCTGTCTCTATCTCTGTCTCTTTATCTTTGTCTCTATATCTGTCTCTTTATCTCTGTCTCTTTATCTTTGTCTCTATATCTGTCTCTTTATCTCTGTCTCTATCTCTGTCTCTTTATCTTTGTCTCTATCTCTGTCTCTTTATCTCTGTCTCTGTCTCTTTATTTTTGTCTCTATCTCTGTCTCTTTAGCTCTGTCTCTATCTCTGTCACTTTATCTCTGTCTCTATCTCTGTCACTTTATCTCTGTCTCTATCGCTGTCTCTTTACCTCTGTCTCTATCTCTGTCTCTTTATCTTTGTCTCTATATCGGTCTCTTTATCTCTGTCTCTATCTCTGTCTCTTTATCTTTGTCTCTATATCTGTCTCTTTATCTCTGTCTCTATCTCTGTCTCTATCTCTCTGTCTCTTTAGCTCTGTCTCTATCTCTGTCTCTTTATCTCTTTCTCTATCTCAGTCGCTATTTCTCTGTATCTTTATCAGATGATCTCTCTGTCTCTATCTCTGTCTCTATAGCTCTGCCTCTATCTCTGCCTCTTTAGCTCTGTCTCTATCTCTCTGTCTCTATCGCTCTGTCTCTTTAGCTCTGTCTCTATCTCTGTCTCTTTATCTTTGTCTCTATATCTGTCTCTTTAGCTCTCTCTCTATATCTGTCTCTTTATCTCTGTCACTTTATCTCTGTCTCTATCTCTGTCTCTTTATCTTTGTCTCTATATCTGTCTCTTTATCTCTGTCTCTTTATCTTTGTCTCTATATCTGTCTCTTTATCTCTGTCTCTATCTCTGTCTCTTTATCTTTGTCTCTATCTCTGTCTCTTTATCTCTGTCTCTGTCTCTTTATTTTTGTCTCTATCTCTGTCTCTTTAGCTCTGTCTCTATCTCTGTCACTTTATCTCTGTCTCTATCTCTGTCACTTTATCTCTGTCTCTATCGCTGTCTCTTTACCTCTGTCTCTATCTCTGTCTCTTTATCTTTGTCTCTATATCGGTCTCTTTATCTCTGTCTCTATCTCTGTCTCTTTATCTTTGTCTCTATATCTGTCTCTTTATCTCTGTCTCTATCTCTGTCTCTTTCTCTCTGTCTCTTTAGCTCTGTCTCTATCTCTGTCTCTTTATCTCTTTCTCTATCTCAGTCGCTATTTCTCTGTATCTTTATCAGATGATCTCTCTGTCTCTATCTCTGTCTCTATAGCTCTGCCTCTATCTCTGCCTCTTTAGCTCTGTCTCTATCTCTCTGTCTCTATCGCTCTGTCTCTTTAGCTCTGTCTCTATCTCTGTCTCTTTATCTTTGTCTCTATATCTGTCTCTTTAGCTCTCTCTCTATATCTGTCTCTTTATCTCTGTCACTTTATCTCTGTCTCTATCTCTGTCACTTTATCTCTGTCTCTATCTCTGTCTCTTTATCTCTGTCTCTATCTCTGTCTCTATCTCTCTGTCTCTTTACCTCTGTCTCTATCTCTGTCTCTTTATCTCTTTCTCTATCTCAGTCGCTATTTCTCTGTATCTTTATCAGATGATCTCTCTGTCTCTATCTCTGTCTCTATAGCTCTGCCTCTATCTCTGCCTCTTTAGCTCTGTCTCTATCTCTCTGTCTCTATCGCTCTGTCTCTTTAGCTCTGTCTCTATCTCTGTCTCTTTATCTTTGTCTCTATATCTGTCTCTTTAGCTCTCTCTCTATATCTGTCTCTTTATCTCTGTCACTTTATCTCTGTCTCTATCTCTGTCACTTTACCTCTGTCTCTATCTCTGTCTCTTTATCTTTGTCTCTATATCTGTCTCTTTATCTCTGTCTCTATCGCTGTCTCTTTATCTTTGTCTCTATCTCTGTCTCTTTATCTCTGTCTCTATCTCTGTCTCTTTATCTCTTTCTCTATCTCAGTCGCTATTTCTCTGTATCTTTATCAGATGATCTCTCTGTCTCTATCTCTGTCTCTATAGCTCTGCCTCTATCTCTGCCTCTTTAGCTCTGTCTCTATCTCTCTGTCTCTATCGCTCTGTCTCTTTAGCTCTGTCTCTATCTCTGTCTCTTTATCTTTGTCTCTATATCTGTCTCTTTAGCTCTCTCTCTATATCTGTCTCTTTATCTCTGTCACTTTATCTCTGTCTCTATCTCTGTCACTTTATCTCTGTCTCTATCTCTGTCTCTTTATCTCTGTCTCTATCTCTGTCTCTATCTCTCTGTCTCTTTACCTCTGTCTCTATCTCTGTCTCTTTATCTTTGTCTCTATATCTGTCTCTTTATCTCTGTCTCTATCGCTGTCTCTTTATCTTTGTCTCTATCTCTGTCTCTTTATCTCTGTCTCTATCTCTGTCTCTTTATCTTTGTCTCTATCTCTGTCTCTTTATCTCTGTCTCTGTCTCTTTATTTTTGTCTCTATCTCTGTCTCTTTAGCTCTGTCTCTATCTCTGTCACTTTATCTCTGACTCTAATTCTGTCTCTTTATCTCTGTCTCTATCTCTGTCTCTATCTCTCTGTCTCTTTACCTCTGTCTCTATCTCTGTCTCTTTATCTCTGTCTCTTTCTCGGTCTCTATCTCTGTCTCTTTATCTCTTTCTCTATCTCAGTCGCTATTGCTCTGTATCTTTATCTGATGATCTCTCTGCCTCTATCTCTGCCTCTTTAGCTCTGTCTCTATCTCTGTCTCTTTAGCTCTGTCTCTATCTCTCTGTGTCTATCTCTCTGTATCTTTATCTGACGATCTCGCTGTCTCTATCTCTGTCTCTATCGCTCTGTCTCTATAGCTCTGTCTCTATCTCTGTCTCTTTATCTTTGTCTCTATCTCTGTCTCTATAGCTCTGGCTCTATCTCTGGCTCTTTAGCTCTGTCTCTATAGCTCTGTCTCTATCTCTCTGTCTCTATCTCTGTCGCTATAGCTCTGTCTCTATCTCTGTCTCTATCTCTCTGTCTCGATCTCTGTCTCTATAGCTCTGTTTGTATAGCTCTGTCTCTATCTCTGTCTCTATAGCTCTGTCTCTATCTCTGTCTCTATCTCTGTCTCTATAGCTCTGTTTCTATAGCTCTGTC
>NW_027004809.1:0-4631 GCF_036934945.1 Oncorhynchus masou masou
TGCATAAGGCATATGTTTTGTGGGGGCCAAATGTCATAAGAAATTTGACATGCTCAAAAATCCTTCAGAAATGCAAAATTGACTGGCCTGATGAACTCCGGATGGCCGGGCAGTGATTGTTGTTCCTTTCAATCACTCGTGGTGTTGATTTCATCATGTCCATTTGTTTATGTTTTCTCACTTTTGCAAAGTCACTGTGCATTTGCCATATGGTTAACTGGGCATTCACCATCACCAATTTGTCATGCCATAAAAATCATGCAGGAATGCCAAATTGACTGGCCCGATGACCTCGGGATGGCTGGGCAGTGATACTGGTACCTCTCCATGGCTCGTTTGGGTTGATTTCAGAATGTCGCTTTTGGTGATGGTACCTCACTGTTAAAACATATTGCAAATGTTCTTATTTTGCAAAGTCACTGAAAATTTTTGCAGGAATGCCAAAATTGACTGGCCCGATGACCTCGGGATGGCTGGGCAGTGATACTGGTACCTCTCCATGGCTCGTTGGGTTGATTTCAGAATGTCGCTTTTGGTGATGGTACCTCACTGTTAAAACATATTGCAAATGTTCCTTACTTTTTGCAAAGCCATTGAAAATTTTTGCCAGGAATGCCAAATTGACTGGCCCGATGAAGTCGGGATGGCTTGGCAGTGATTCTGGTACCTCTCCATCGCTCGTTAGGGTTGATTCCAGAATGTCCATTTGGTGATTTTCTCACTCTTTCAAAGTCACTGTGCATTTGCCATATGGTTAACTGGGCAGTCACCATCACCAATTTGTCATGCTATAAAAATCATGCAGGAATGCCAAATTGACTGGCCCGATGACCTCCCGGGATGGCTGGGCAGTGATACTGGTACCTCTCCATGGCTCGTTTGGGTTGATTTCAGAATGTCGCTTTTGGTGATGGTACCTCACTGTTAAAACATATTGCAAATGTTCCTTACTTTTTCAAAGTCACTGAAAATTTTTGCAGGAATGCCAAATTGACTGGCCCGATGACCTCGGGATGGCTGGGCAGTGATACTGGTACCTCTCCATGGCTCGTTTGGGTTGATTTCAGAATGTCGCTTTTGGTGATGGTACCTCACTGTTAAAACATATTGCAAATGTTCCTTACTTTTTCAAAGTCACTGAAAATTTTTGCAGGAATGCCAAATTGACTGGCCCGATGACCTCGGGATGTCTGGGCAGTGATACTGGTACCTCTCCATGGCTCGTTTGGGTTGATTTCAGAATGTCGCTTTTGGTGATGGTACCTCACTGTTAAAACATATTGCAAATGTTCCTTACTTTTGCAAAGTCACTGAAAATTTTTGCAGGAATGCCAAATTGACTGGCCCGATGAAGTCGGGATGGCTTGGCAGTGATTCTGGTACCTCTCCATCGCTCGTTTGGGCTGATTTCAGAATGTCCATTTGGTGATTTTTTCTCACTCTTTCAAAGTCACTGTGCAGTTGCCATATGGTTAACTGGGCAGTCACCATCACCAATTTGTCATGCTATAAAAATCATGCAGGAATGCCAAATTGACTGGCCCGATGACATAGGGATGTCTGGGCAGTGATGATACTGGTACCTCTCCATCGCTCGTTTGGGCTGATTTCAGAATGTCGCTTTGGTGATGGTACCTCACCGGCAAACATATTGCTAATGGACAAGAGTCACCTGCAAGTCACTGTCCATCAGTCAATTTGATATCATTCAAAGCTAACTATTGGAGGCACTGTCAGTCCTTTTCCCAATGATACGTCCCTCCATCCATGTTGTGTATCTGTGTGATTTAGTTTTCCTTTGAATTTTATGGGAAAAATGACTGATTTACAGTTCATGGGGTTACCTAATCATATATATGAAGTTTTGGAAAGATCTGATATTTTTAACCCCTCCGACAGCCCATGAGACTACCAATTATGGCACTTCCGGTTGGCACAGGAAGCTGTAACTCAACTTACATCCTCATTAGGCTCTTCATTAGAGAATCCTGAGTTTTAAGTCTTTACCATGAAAACTGACTGATTTACACAGGGTTCAATGCTATGTCCATCAAATTGCAGGCAGTGTATGGGTATACACTTTTAGGGCGATTTGGACCGCTTCCAGTTGGTCCAGGAAGCTTAGAATCGACACAGGTAGACCTTAAGTGGTCTGATGGACTGGTACCAAAGACAGGTTCATACAACATTCATAACCCATATAGACTCCCAGGTTATATTTAGTCATAGACGGCAATATATTCCTGGGAGAAGTCAATGAACACAGTTTTATATAGCACCTTCTTTTGGCCTGGCAGAAGGTTATGTCACACGGTCAAGGATAGGCTTGGACAGATCAGGAGGACCTTAGGAACATTCCTGTGGTTGAATTGTCTTTCTAAACCTAACGGTTCCGCCGCTGTCACCCAAAATCAAATGACGTACTGGTGAAGGCTTCATATTGGGCCTATTTTTCTCATGGTCGTCGCGCTCAGACCGAGCGAGCTACTGTCAGCCGGGCACCTCACACCTCGCACAGTCTGGACACTATGGTCATGCCATTGTTTGTGTTGATTTCAGAATGTCCATTTGGTCATGTTTTCTCACTTTTGCAAAGTCACTGTGCATTTGCCATATGGTTAACTGGGCAGTCACCATCACCAATTTGTCATGCCATAAAAATCATGCAGGAATGCCAAATTGACTGGCCCGATGACATAGGGATGTCTGGGCAGTGATACTGGTACCTCTCCATGGCTCGTTTGGGTTGATTTCAGAATGTCGCTTTTGGTGATGGTACCTCACCGTTTAAACATATTGCAAATGTTCCTTACTTTTGCAAAGTCACTGAAAATTTTTGCAGGAATGCCAAATTGACTGCCCGATGACCTCGGGATGGCTTGGCAGTGATTCTGGTACCTCTCCATGGCTCGTTTGGGTTGATTTCAGAATGTCGCTTTTGGTGATGGTACCTCACCGCAAACATATTGCAAATGTTACTTACTTTTGCAATGTCATAAAAATTTTGCAGGAATGCCAAATTGACTGGCCCGATGACCTCGGGATGGCTGGGCAGTGATTCTGGTACCCCTCTCCATGGCTCGTTTGGGTTGATTTCAGAATGTCCATTTGGTGATGTTTTCTCACTTTTAAAGTCACTGTATTTGCAAATGTTCCTTACTTTTCAAATTTGTCACTGCTATAAAAATTTTGCAGGAATGCCAAATTGACTGGCCCGATGACCTCGGGATGGCTGGCAGTGATACTGGTACCTCTCCATGGCTCGTTTGGGTTGATTTCAGAATGTCGCTTTTGGTGATGGTACCTCACTGTTAAAACATATTGCAAATGTTCCTTACTTTTGCAAAGTCACTGAAAATTTTGCAGGAATGCCAAATTGACTGGCCCGATGACCTCGGGATGGCTTGGCAGTGATTCTGGTACCTCTCCATCACTCGTTAGGGTCGATTCCAGAATGTCCATTTGGTGATTTTTCTCACTCTTTCAAAGTCACTGTGCATTTGCCATATGGTTAACTGGGCATTCACCATCACCAATTTGTCATGCCATAAAAATCATGCAGGAATGCCAAATTGACTGGCCCGATGACCTCGGGATGTCTGGGCAGTGATACTGGTACCTCTCCATCGCTCGTTTGGGTTGATTTCAGAATGTCGCTTTTGGTGATGGTACCTCACCGCTTAAACATATTGCTAATGGACAAGAGTCACCTGCAAGTCACCGTCCATCAGTCAATTTGATATCATTCTGACACCAAACTGATACAAACTGACACCAAACCCACTTTTCCCAACTCATTTAGGAGCCAAGTATAACATACTTCAGAGCTGGCCCAAAATTCACAAGGCCTTCGGTACAAAACATTAAAAAACCATAAAACACATAGTTACTTTCTAGCTGCGGGGCCAGTTCGGACATTATGTGTAGTCCTATGTGAGGCGACCCGAATCCCGAGTTTCTGCCCGATAGGTCATTTGGTGTCCGAGTAAAAGCCTAATTGGTGCTGAAAATCCACTTTTTTCAATGCCTTGCTACGGGGTCCTTGAATGAGCTATCGGACCGAGATGTTGGGTTCTGTCTCTATGGGCCGAGACGGTCACAATGCACCTAGTCTTGTGTCTCTGGGACATTTCTAAATGTCGCCATTTTCGTAATGGTCAAAATGAATTGAAGTCATTGCAAATGTTCGACGCTGTTTCTCGGTCCGAGAACCTCCTAGACGCCGTAACTCACCACGCACTATCTACCTGAGGTCTAGAACAGGATTCTAAAGTTTCGGAACTCTAGGTCTGACGGTTCTTTTTAGCTCGAACAAAGCTAACTATTGAAGGCACTGTCAGTCTCTACACACCCCAATACGTCCCTCCATCCAAGTTGTGTATCTGTGTGATTTATTTTTCCTTTGAATTTTTATGGGAAAAATGACTGATTTACAGTTCATGGGGGTTGTCTAATCACACACATATGAAGTTTTGGACAGATCTGATTTTTTAACCCTTCCAAACAGCCCTGAGTCACCAATTATGGCACTTCCGGTTGGCACAGGAAGCTATAAATACACCCATGTCTTGACTGACATAGAAACCTAGGGAATCCTGAGTTTTAAGTCTTTAAGTTGAGAATTGACTGAT
>NW_027004810.1:0-4626 GCF_036934945.1 Oncorhynchus masou masou
AGGGTCTGTGGGGAACAGGTAAAGGGTGAAGGAGTCCTTGAGGGCGGAGGTGAGAAGATTTGCCCTGGCAGCACACGGGACAGGCATTGACGAAAGTGGCAACGTCTTCTCTCTATGGTAGGCCACCAGAACTTACGCTGGATGAACTCCAAGGTGCGACCTACGCCCGGATGACAGGTGAGGCGAGAGGAGTGCCCCCACAGAAGGACCTGAGTCCTCACTGCCTTGGGGACAAACAACCGATTGGCAGGACCTCCTTTCGGGTCCGGTTCGCTAGCTTGAGCACGTCTCACGGTATCCTCAACTTGCCACGAGATCGGAGCCACAATCTTAGCAGCAGGAAGGACAGGCATGTCCGTGTCATCTCGAATGGCAGGAGCGTAGACTCGGGACAGGGCATCCGGTTTGAGATTCTTCGACCCGGGCCGATAGGGTGAGGATAAACTGGAATCGATTGAAGAAAAGAGACCATCTAGCTTGTCTAGAGTTCAACCGCTTCGCCTGCTGGATATACTCCAGATTTTTGTGGTCCGTAAGCACTTGAAACGGGTGAGAAGCCCCCTCGAGCCAGTGTCTCCATTCCTTCAATGCCATCTTAACCGCTAGGAGTTCACGATCCCCCACATCGTAGTTCCTCTCCAGTCGGGGTAAGCCGGTGTGAGAAGAAAGCGCACGGATGAAGCTTCTTGTCTTCACCCCTCTGAGACAGGACAGCTCCAACACTCAACCTCTGATGCGTCTACCTCCACCACAAATGGTTCATCCGTAGTCGGTAGTATCAGGATGGGAGCAGAGAGAACGCGCTGCTTGAGTCCTTGGAAGGCCGTCTCAGCTTCTCTTCCCCACAAAAACCTTGCATTGCCACCCTTGGTTAAAGCTGAGAGAGGGGCTGCCACCAAGCTGAAGTTCTTGATGAACTTGCGGTAAAAGTTTGTGAAGCCCAGGAAACGCTGAACTTCCTTAACGGATTTGGGGGTGGGCCAATCCGCTACCGCCCCTACCTTCCTGGGGTCCATTTGGACTCGACCGGGTTCCACTACAAATCCCAGGAATTGTACTCGGGATGAATGGAATTCACATTTTTCCGGCTTAACGTACAGATGGCTGTCCAGGAGGCGTTTGAGTACTTGTCTGACATGCTTAGTGTGTTCTTGAAGGGAGCTCGAAAAGATGAGGATGTCATCCAAGTAAACGAACACAAATATGTTAAGCATATCCCTAAGCACATCGTTTATGAGCGCTTGGAACACCGCTGGGGCGTTGGTCAGGCCGAAGGGCATCACCAAGTATTCATAGTGACCAGTAGGCGTGTTGAAAGCGGTCTTCCACTCGTCACCAGGTCTGATCCGCACAAGATGGTATGCGTTCCGCAGGTCAAGCTTAGTGAAAACAACTGCTTCCTGGAGCAGCTCAAGGCTGTGGCCATAAGGGGTAGCGGGTAACGGTTACGGACGGTTATGGCATTGAGTCCCCGGTAGTCGATGCAAGGACGTAATCCACCGTCTTTCTTGGCCACAAAGAAAAACCCTGCTCCCGCCGGGGAGGTGGATGGACGCATGAGGCCTGCTTCCAGAGCGTCCTTGATGTAGGTATCCATAGCAGCTCGTTCGGGTGGAGATAGGGAAAAGATCCGACCCCTGGGGGCAAGTGCCCGGAAACAGGTCGATGGGGCAATCGTAAGGTCTATGGGGTGGTAGCATGGTGGCCCTCTGTTTGCTAAACACCAGTTTGAGGTCATGGTAACACTCGGGAACTCGGGTCAGGTCGATGGATTCTAAAGACTCGGGAGTAGAACTCGGGGAATTCTGGAAAATACAAGTAGCTTGGCACGTAGGACCCCACTGCTTGATAGTGCCCACAGACCAGTCGATGTGAGGGTTATGGCTGTGAAGCCAGGGGTATCCAAGGACGAGAGGGAACTCGGAACAGGAGATCAAATGAAAGTTCATCAATTCCTGGTGTTGTGAAACTGAAAGTCGCAAGGAGGTAGTGACATGAGTGACAAGTCCAGATCCCAAAGGGCTTCCATCCAATGTAGTGACCCTCATGGGTTCACTTAGAGGTTCAGAGGGAACGCCATTCTCCTTCGCCCAGACACCATCCATGAAGTTACCTGCGGCTCCAGAGTCTACCAAGGCTTGAAGGTGAAGCTTGTGGTTGTCCCAGGAGAGGGTGACTGGAATGAGCAGACGGGAGTTGGACGGATGGGAGGAGGTTATGTTTCCCGTTACAGTTCCCCCGGTCTGTACGGGACAGAGCGTTTCCCTGGAGCCCGGGACACGTGGAACGGAAATGGCCCGGTTTGCCGCAATATAGACAGCGTCGCTCCCTCATCCGGCGGTCTCTCTCAGCCTGGGAGATGCGTCCAATCTGCATGGGTTCCGATGGAGCCAGCGAGGATAAAGGTGGGGACTCGGAGCTGGGACTGATAGGGGCTAGAGGTCTACGGTTGAGTTCTCTCTCTCAGACGCTGGTCAATGCGTGAGGCCAACTTGATCAGGGACTCGAGATTGTCCGGTGGTTCCCGAGTGGCCAGTTCATCTTGGATAGTGTCGGAAAGGCCTTTCAGAAAGCACACCGTGAGCGCCTCGTTGTTCCAGCCACTTGCTGCTGCCACCGTGCGGAACTGGATGGCATAGTCCGTCACGCTGCGCCAACCTTGGTGGAGAGTCAGGAGCTGTTTGGCTGAGTCAGAACCACTGCTTGGGCCTTGAAACACTCGTTTGAATTCCTCAGCAAAGGCAGAGTAGCTGGCACAGCAGGAACTATGGGCATCCCACACAGCAGTAGCCCAGGCCAGGGCTTTTTCCGACAGCAGGGTGATGATATAAGCGATCTTAGACCGGTCGGTGGGAAACGACGAGGGTTGTAGCTCAAAGGAGAGAGAACATTGGGTGAGAAACCCTTTACAAGCACTTGGATCACCTGAGAACCGTTGGGGAGGTGGAAGACGAGGTTCAGCCAGGGGGTTAACTGCCATGGGTACGTGAATCTGAGGTACTGGGACGGGAACTGTTGCCGGGGTAAGACGATCAGATATTTGCTTAATGGAAGTCAGCATCTCCGACAGAAGATGAGAATGTCTAGCCATTAAGGCCTCTTGCTGAACCAGGGCGGCTTCAGTGGCGTTGGACAGTCTCCTGGTGGTGGGACAGCATGGCAAAAAGGTCCTGGGAACTGGCTGCCTCTGGGTTCATTTTTGGCTCTGTGTTTCTGTCAGGACCCGGTTACGAACCTGGGTCTCCGGAGGAGAAACAGTCACTTAACCAACTGAGCCACGAATAGTCAGCAGAACCCAGAAGATGAGGCAGACACAGCAGTACTTAAGACGGTGTATTTAATAAAGTAAAAAGGAGAAGTCCTTCAATACGAAAATGGCAAATCCAAAAGGTGGTAGGTATAGCACAAAAAAGCCTCAAGAGATACTCAAAACAAAAACAAAAACAGAATTCCACAAGAGCGTCCACCGGAATCGACAAGAGCACACAGAACACTAGGGCTGGGTGCTAACATACAAACACAGAGCACAGAACTGAGGGAAACTAAGGGTTTAAATACAATCAGGGAAAACGAGGCACAGGTGCAAATAATAATGGGGAACAAGGGAAAAACATAAGGTCAAAAAGCACAATGGGGGCATCTAGTGACCAAAACCCGGAACAACCCTGGCCAAATCCTGACACTAATAACTGTGTTGGACATTATAAAAGTTCTAATAACTGTGCTGACATTATAAAGAAGTTCTAATAACTGTGCTGAAATTATAAAGAAGTTCCTAATAACTGGGCTGACAGTATAAAGTAGTTATAATAACTGGGCTGACAGTATAAAAACATAATAACTGGGCTGACAGTATAAAAACATAATAACTGGGCTGACAGTATAAAAGAAGTTAGAATAACTGGGCTGACAGTGTAAAGAAGTTATAATAACTGGGCTGACAGTATAAAGAAGTTATAATAACTGGGCTGACATGATAATGAAGTTCTAATAACTGGGCTGACATGATAATGAAGTTCTAATAACTGGGCTGACATGATAAAGAAGTTCTAATAACTGGGCTGACATGATAAAGAAGTTCTAATAACTGGGCTGACATGATAAAGAAGTTCTAATAACTGGGCTGACATGATAAAGAAGTTCTAATAACTGGGCTGACATGATAAAGAAGTTCTAATAACTGGGCTGACATTATAAAGAAGTTCTAATAACTGGGTTGACATTATAAAGAAGTTCTAATAACTGGGCTGACATTATAAAGAAGTTCTAATAACTGGGCTGACAGTATAAATAAGTTATAATAACTGGGCTGACAGTATAAAGAAGTTATAATAACTAGGCTGACATTATAAAGAAGTTCTAATAACTGTGCTGACATTATAAAGAAAGTTCTAATAACTGTGCTGACGATTATAGAAACACACTATAATAACGGTGCTTTGACAGTATAAAGAAGTTATAACTAACTGGGCTGACGATTATAAAGGATTCTAATAACTGGGCTGACACTAAAAAATTAAAATAACTGGGCTGACTCTAAAAAAAATATAATAACTGGGCTGACACTAAAAAAATATAATAATAACTGGGCTGGCGTTTAAAAAAGGCGTTATAATAACTGGGCTG
>NW_027004811.1:0-4624 GCF_036934945.1 Oncorhynchus masou masou
GACTGTACCTGACTGTAGACTGGGTGCTGGAGCTGAGGTTTAACCTGCATACCTGACTGTAGACTGGGGGACTGGAGCTGAGGTTTAACCTGCATACCTGACTGTAGACTGGGGGACTGGAGCTGAGGTTTAACCTCCATACCTGACTGTAGACTGGGGGACTGGAGCTGAGGTTTAACCTGCATACCTGACTGTAGACTGGGGTACTGGAGCTGAGGTTTAACCTGCATACCTGACTGGAGACTGGGGTACTGGAGCTGAGGTTTAACCTGCATACCTGACTGGAGACTGGGGTACTGGAGCTGAGGTTTAACCTGCATACCTGACTGTAGACTGGGGGACTGGAGCTGAGGTTTAACCTGCATACCTGGACTGTAGACTGAGGGACTGGAGCTGAGGTTTAACCTACATACTGGACTGTAGACTGGTGGGGCTGGAGCTGAGGTTTAACCTGCATACCTGACTGTAGACTGGGGGACTGGAGCTGAGGTTTAACCTGCATACCTTACTGTAGACTGGGGTACTGGAGCTGAGGTTTAACCTGCATACCTGACTGGAGACTGGGGACTGGAGCTGAGGTTTAACTTGCATACCTGACTGGAGACTGGGGTGCTGGGGCTGAGGTTTAACCTGCATACCTGACTGTAGACTGGGGGACTGGAGCTGAGGTTTAACCTGCATACCTGACTGTAGACTAGGGCTGGGCTGAGGTTTAACCTGCATACCTGACTGTAGACTGGGGTACTGGAGCTGAGGTTTAACCTGCATACCTGACTGGAGACTGGGGTACTGGAGCTGAGGTTTAACCTGCATACCTGACTGGAGACTGGGGTACTGGAGCTGAGGTTTAACCTGCATACCTGACTGTAGACTGGGTGACTGGAGCTGAGGTTTAACCTGCATACTGGACTGTAGATTGGGGGAGAGCTGAGGTTTAACCTGTGACTGTAGACTGGGGGACTGGAGCTGAGGTTTAACCTACATACCTGGACTGTAGACTGGGGGACTGGAGCTGAGGTTTAACCTGCATACCTGACTGTAGACTGGGGGACTGGAGCTGAGTTTAACCTGCATACCTGACTGTAGACTGGGGGACTGGAGCTGAGGTTTAACCTGCATACCTGGACTGTAGACTGGTGGGGCTGGAGCTGAGGTTTAACCTGCATACCTGACTGTAGACTGGGGGACTGGAGCTGAGGTTTAACCTGCATACCTGACTGTAGACTGGGGGACTGGAGCTGAGGTTTAACCTGCATACCTGACTGTAGACTGGGGGACTGGAGCTGAGGTTTAACCTGCATACCTGACTGTAGACTGGGGTACTGGAGCTGAGGTTTAACCTGCATACCTGATGACTATGACTAGGGGACTGGGCTGAGTTAGCACCACACTTCTGGCTAGACTGGGGGACTGGAGCTGAGGTTTAACTGCATACCTGACTGCTGAACAGGGTACTGGAGGCGCAGGAGTTTAACCTGCACGCCTGACTGTAGACTGGGGTACTGGAGCTGAGGTTTAACCTGCATACCTGACTGGAGACTGGGGTACTGGAGCTGAGGTTTAACCTGCATACCTGGACTGTAGACTGGGGGACTGGAGCTGAGGTTCAACCTGCATACCTGACTGTAGACTGGGGTACTGGAGCTGAGGTTTAACCTACATACTGGACTGTAGACTGGGGGACTGGAGCTGAGGTTTAACCTGCATACCTGACTGTAGACTGGGTGACTGGAGCTGAGGTTTAACCTGCATACTGGACTGTAGACTGGGGGACTGGAGCTGAGGTTTAACCTGCATACCTGACTGTAGACTGGGGGACTGGAGCTGAGGTTTAACCTCCATACCTGACTGTAGACTGGGGGACTGGAGCTGAGGTTTAACCTGCATACCTGACTGTAGACTGGGGTACTGGAGCTGAGGTTTAACCTGCATACCTGACTGGAGACTGGGGTACTGGAGCTGAGGTTTAACCTGCATACCTGACTGGAGACTGGGGTACTGGGCTGGAGTTCAGCCTGCATACCTGACTGGAGACTGGGGTACTGGAGCTGGTTTAACCTGCATACCTGATGACTGAGCTGGGGACTGGGCTGTAGAGTTCATCCTGCATACCCAAACTGAGACTGGGAGTACTGGAGCTGAGGTTTAACCTGCATACCTGACTGTAGACTGGGGGACTGGAGCTGAGGTTCATCCTGCATACCTGACTGTAGACTGAGGGTACTGGACTGAGGTTTAACCCCATGCTGGACTGTAGACTGGGGACTGGAGCTGAGGTTTAACCTGCATACCTGACTGTAGACTGGGGGACTGGAGCTGAGGTTTAACCTGCATACCTGACTGTAGACTGGGGTACTGGAGCTGAGGTTTAACCTGCATACCTGACTGTAGACTGGGGTACTGGAGCTGAGGTTTAACCTGCATACCTGACTGGAGACTGGGGTACTGGAGCTGAGGTTTAACCTGCATACCTGACTGTAGACTGGGGTACTGGAGCTGAGGTTTAACCTGCATACCTGACTGTAGACTGGGGGACTGGAGCTGAGGTTTAACCTGCATACCTGGACTGTAGACTGGGGACTGGAGCTGAGGTTTAACCTGCATACCTGACTGTAGACTGGGGTACTGGAGCTGAGGTTTAACCTACATACTGGACTGTAGACTGGGGACTGGAGCTGAGGTTTAACCTGCATACCTGACTGTAGACTGGGGGACTGGAGCTGAGGTTTAACCTGCATACCTGACTGTAGACTGGGGGACTGGAGCTGAGGTTTAACCTACATACTGGACTGTAGACTGGGGGACTGGAGCTGAGGTTTAACCTGCATACCTGACTGTAGACTGGGGGACTGGAGCTGAGGTTTAACCTACATACTGGACTGTAGACTGGTGGGGCTGGAGCTGAGGTTTAACCTGCATACCTGACTGTAGACTGGGGGACTGGAGCTGAGGTTTAACCTGCATACCTGACTGTAGACTGGGGTACTGGAGCTGAGGTTTAACCTGCATACCTGACTGGAGACTGGGGTACTGGAGCTGAGGTATAACCTGCATACCTGACTGTAGACTGGGGGACTGGAGCTGAGGTTTAACCTGCATACCTGACTGTAGACTGGGGGACTGGAGCTGAGGTTTAACCTGCATACCTGACTGTAGACTGGGGTACTGGAGCTGAGTTTTAACCTGCATACCTGACTGTAGACTGGGGTACTGGAGCTGAGGTTTAACCTGCATACCTGACTGGAGACTGGGGTACTGGAGCTGAGGTTTAACCTGCATACCTGACTGTAGACTGGGGGACTGGAGCTGAGGTTTAACCTGCATACCTGACTGTAGACTGGGGGACTGGAGCTGAGGTTTAACCTGCATACCTGACTGTAGACTGGGGGACTGGAGCTGAGGTTTAACCTGCATACCTGACTGGAGACTGGGGACTGGAGCTGAGGTTTAACCTGCATACCTGACTGTAGACTGGGGTGACTGGAGCTGAGGTTTAACCTGCATACCTGACTGTAGACTGGGGTACTGGAGTTGAGGTTTAACCTGCATACCTGACTGTAGACTGGGGGACTGGAGCTGAGGTTTAACCTGCATACCTGACTGTAGACTGGGGTACTGGAGCTGAGGTTTAACCTGCATACCTGACTGTAGACTGGGGTACTGGAGCTGAGGTTTAACCTGCATACCTGACTGTAGACTGGGGTACTGGAGCTGAGGTTTAACCTGCATACCTGACTGTAGACTGGGTGACTGGAGCTGAGGTTTAACCTGCATACTGGACTGTAGACTGGGGGACTGGAGCTGAGGTTTAACCTGCATACCTGACTGTAGACTGGGGGACTGGAGCTGAGGTTTAACCTACATACTGGACTGTAGACTGGTGGGACTGGAGCTGAGGTTTAACCTGCATACCTGGACTGTAGACTGGGGGACTGGAGCTGAGGTTTAACCTGCATACCTGACTGTAGACTGGGGGACTGGAGCTGAGGTTTAACCTGCATACTGGACTGTAGACTGGTGGGACTGGAGCTGAGGTTTAACCTGCATACCTGACTGTAGACTGGGGTACTGGAGCTGAGGTTTAACCTACATACTGGACTGTAGACTGGTGGGGCTGGAGCTGAGGTTTAACCTGCATACCTGACTGTAGACTGGGGGACTGGAGCTGAGGTTTAACCTGCATACCTGACTGTAGACTGGGGTACTGGAGCTGAGGTTTAACCTGCATACCTGACTGGAGACTGGGGTACTGGAGCTGAGGTTTAACCTGCATACCTGACTGTAGACTGGGGGACTGGAGCTGAGGTTTAACCTCCATACCTGACTGTAGACTGGGGGACTGGAGCTGAGGTTTAACCTGCATACCTGACTGTAGACTGGGGTACTGGAGCTGAGGTTTAACCTGCATACCTGACTGGAGACTGGGGTACTGGAGCTGAGGTTTAACCTGCATACCTGACTGTAGACTGGGGTACTGGAGCTGAGGTTTAACCTGCATACCTGACTGTAGACTGGGGGACTGGAGCTGAGGTTCAACCTGCATACCTGACTGTAGACTGGGGTACTGGAGCTGAGGTTTAACCTACATACCTGGACTGTAGACTGGGGGACTGGAGCTGAGGTT
>NW_027004812.1:0-4624 GCF_036934945.1 Oncorhynchus masou masou
CCTGTCTCTGACTATAATATAAAGGTCTAGGCCCTGTCTCTTGACTATAATATAAAGGTCTCGGCCCTGTCTCTTGACTAATATAAAGGTCTAGGCCCTGTCTCTTGACTATAATATAAAGGTCTAGGCCCTGTCTCTTGACTATAATATAAAGGTCTAGGCCCTGTCTCTTGACTGTAATATAAAGGTCTAGGCCCTGTCTCTTGACTATAATATAAAGGTCTAGGCCCTGTCTCTTGACTATAATATAAAGGTCGAGGCCCTGTCTCTTGACTATAATATAAAGGTCTAGGCCCTGTCTCTTGACTATAATATAAAGGTCTAGGCCCTGTCTCTTGACTATAATATAAAGGTCGAGGCCCTGTCTCTTGACTATAATATAAAGGTCTAGGCCCTGTCTCTTGACTAATATAAAGGTCAAGGCCCGGTCTCTTGACTAATATAAAGGTCTAGGCCCTGTCTCTTGACTGTAATATAAAGGTCTAGGCCCTGTCCCTTGACTATAATATAAAGGTCTAGGCCCTGTCACTTGACTATAATATAAAGGTCTAGGCCCTGTCTCTTGACTATAATATAAAGGTCTAGGCCCTGTCTCTTGACTATAATATAAAGGTCTAGGCCCTGTCTCTTGACTATAATATAAAGGTCTAGGCCCTGTCTCTTGACTATAATATAAAGGTCTAGGCCCTGTCTCTTGACTATAATATAAAGGTCTAGGCCCTGTCTCTTGACTGTAATATAAAGGTCTAGGCCCTGTCTCTTGACTATAATATAAAGGTCTAGGCCCTGTCTCTTGACTATAATATAAAGGTCTAGGCCCTGTCTCTTGACTATAATATAAAGGTCTAGGCCCTGTCTCTTGACTGTAATATAAAGGTCTAGGCCCTGTCTCTTGACTATAATATAAAGGTCTAGGCCCTGTCCCTTGACTATAATATAAAGGTCTAGGCCCTGTCTCTTGACTATAATATAAAGGTCTAGGCCCTGTCTCTTGACTATAATATAAAGATCTATGCCCTGTCTCTTGACTAATATAAAGGTCTAGGCCCTGTCTCTTGACTATAATATAAAGGTCTAGGCCCTGTCTCTTGACTAATATAAAGGTCTAGGCCCTGTCTCTTGACTATAATATAAAGGTCTAGGCCCTGTCTCTTGACTATAATATAAAGGTCTAGGCCCTGTCTCTTGACTATAATATAAAGGTCTAGGCCCTGTCCCTTGACTATAATATAAAGGTCTAGGCCCTGTCCCTTGACTGTAATATAAAGGTCTAGACCCTGTCCCTTGACTATAATAATAAGGTCTAGGCCCTGTCTCTTGACTATAATATAAAGGTCTAGGCCCTGTCTCTTGACTATAATATAAAGGTCTAGGCCCTGTCTCTTGACTATAATATAAAGGTCTAGGCCCTGTCTCTTGACTATAATATAAAGGTCTAGGCCCTGTCTCTTGACTAATATAAGGTCTAGGCCCTGTCTCTGACTATAATATAAAGGTCTAGGCCCTGTCTCTTGACTATAATATAAAGGTCTAGGCCCTGTCTCTTGACTGTAATATAAAGGTCTAGGCCCTGTCTCTTGACTATAATATAAAGGTCTAGGCCCTGTCCCTTGACTATAATATAAAGGTCTAGGCCCTGTCCCTTGACTATAATATAAAGGTCTAGGCCCTGTCCCTTGACTGTAATATAAGGTCTAGGCCCTGTCCCTTGACTATAATATAAAGGTCTAGGCCCTGTCCCTTGACTATAATATAAAGGTCTAGGCCCTGTCTCTTGACTATAATATAAAGGTCTAGGCCCTGTCTCTTGACTGTAATATAAAGGTCTAGGCCCTGTCCCTTGACTATAATATAAAGGTCTAGGCCCTGTCTCTTGACTATAATATAAAGGTCAAGGCCCTGTCTCTTGACTATAATATAAAGGTCTAGTCCCTGTCTCTTGACTATAATATAAAGGTCTAGGCCCTGTCCCTTGACTATAATATAAAGGTCTAGGCCCTGTCTCTTGACTATAATATAAAGGTCTAGGCCCTGTCTCTTGACTGTAATATAAAGGTCAAGGCCCTGTCTCTTGACTATAATATAAAGGTCTAGTCCCTGTCTCTTGACTATAATATAAAGGTCTAGGCCCTGTCCCTTGACTATAATATAAAGGTCTAGGCCCTGTCCCTTGACTGTAATATAAAGGTCTAGGCCCTTGACTATAATATAAAGGTCTAGGCCCTGTCCCTTGACTATAATATAAAGGTCTAGACCCTGTCCCTTGACTATAATATAAAGGTCTAGGCCCTGTCTCTTGACTATAATATAAAGGTCTAGGCCCTGTCTCTTGACTATAATGTAAAGGTCTAGGCCCTGTCTCTTGACTATAATATAAAGGTCTAGGCCCTGTCTCTTGACTATAATACAAAGGTCTAGGCCCCGTCTCTTGACGGCAATATAAAGGTCTAGGCCCTGTCTCTTGACTGTAATATAAAGGTCTAGGCCCTGTCTCTTGACTATAACATTGACTATAATATAAAGGTCTAGGCCCTGTCCCTTGACTATAATATGTTCTAGGCCCTGTCTCTTGACTGTAATATAAAGGTCTAGGCCCTGTCTCTTGACAGTAATATAAAGGTCTAAGCCCTGTCTCTGACTATAATATAAAGTTCTAGGCCCTGTCTCTTGACTGTAATATAAAGGTCTAGGCCCTGTCTCTTGACTATAATATAAAGGTCTAGGCCCTGTCCCTTGACTATAATATAAAGGTCTAGGCCCTGTCCCTTGACTATAATATAAAGGTCTAGGCCCTGTCTCTTGACTATAATATAAAGGTCTCGGCCCTGTCTCTTGACTAATATAAAGGTCTAGGCCCTGTCTCTTGACTATAATATAAAAAGGTTCAGGGCCTCCCCTTTGACTATAATATAAAGGTCGAGGCCCTGTCTCTTGACTGTAATATAAAGGTCTAGGCCCTGTCTCTTGACTATAATATATAGGTCTAGGCCCTGTCTCTTGACTATAATATAAAGGTCGAGGCCCTGTCTCTTGACTATAATATAAAGGTCTAGGCCCTGTCTCTTGACTATAATATAAAGGTCTAGGCCCTGTCTCTTGACTATAATATAAAGGTCTAGGCCCTGTCTCTTGACTATAATATAAAGGTCTAGGCCCTGTCTCTTGACTAATATAAAGGTCAGCGCCCGGTCCCCTTGACTAATATAAAGGTCTAGGCCCTGTCCCTTGACTGTAATATAAAGGTCTAGGCCCTGTCTCTTGACTATAATATAGGTCTAGGCCCTGTCTCTTGACTATAATATAAAGGTCTAGGCCCTGTCTCTTGACTATAATATAAAGGTCTAGGCCCTGTCTCTTGACTATAATATAAGGTCTAGGCCCTGTCTCTTGACTATAATATAAGGTCTAGGCCCTGTCTCTTGACTATAATATAAAGATCTAGGCCCTGTCTCTTGACTATAATATAAAGGTCTAGGCCCTGTCCCTTGACTATAATATAAAGGTCTAGGCCCTGTTTGACTGTAATATAAAGGTCTAGGCCCTGTCTTGACTATAATATAAAGGTCTAGGCCCTGTCCCTTATAATATAAAGGTCTAGGCCCTGTCCCTTGACTGTAATATAAAGGTCTAGGCCCTGTCTCTTGACTATAATATAAAGGTCTAGTCCTGTCTCTTGACTATAATATAAAGGTCTAGGCCCTGTCCCTTGACTATAATATAAAGGTCTAGGCCCTGTCCCTGACTATAATATAAAGGTCTAAGCCCTGTCCCTGACTATAATATAAAGGTCGATGCCCTGTCTCTTTGACTGTAATATAAAGGTCAGGCCCTGTCTCTTGACTATAATATAAAGGTCGAGGCCCTGTCTCTTTGACTAATATAAAGGTCTAGGCCCTGTCTCTTGACTATAATATAAAGGTAGGCCCTGTCCCTTGACTATAATATAAAGGTCTAGGCCCTGTCCCTTGACTATAATATAAAGGTCTAGGCCCTGTCCCTTGACTGTAATATAAAGGTCTAGGCCCTTGACTATAATATAAAGGTCTAGGCCCTGTCCCTTGACTATAATATAAAGGTCTAGGCCCTGTCCCTTGACTATAATATAAAGGTCTAGGCCCTGTCTCTTGACTATAATATAAAGGTCTAGGCCCTGTCTCTTGACTATAATATAAAGGTCTAGGCCCTGTCTCTTGACTATAATATAAAGGTCTAGGCCCTGTCTCTTGACTATAATATAAAGGTCTAGGCCCTGTCTCTTGACTATAATATAAAGGTCTAGGCCCTGTCTCTTGACTGTAATATAAAGGTCTAGGCCCTGTCTCTTGACTATAATATAAAGGTCTAGGCCCTGTCCCTTGACTATAATATAAAGTTCTAGGCCCTGTCTCTTGACTGTAATATAAAGGTCTAGGCCCTGTCCCTTGACTATAATATAAAGGTCTAGGCCCTGTCTCTTGACTGTAATATAAAGGTCAAGGCCCTGTCTCTTGACTATAATATAAAGGTCTAGTCCCTGTCTCTTGACTATAATATAAAGGTCTAGGCCCTGTCCCTTGACTATAATATAAAGGTCTATATTCTGTCCCTTGACTGTAATATAAAGGTCTAGGCCCTTGACTATAAT
>NW_027004813.1:0-4624 GCF_036934945.1 Oncorhynchus masou masou
GCGATCGCTCTGCTTTGGGAACAGTGTGTCCACCATTCAACATCCCCCCACCCCGGCTCCTTTTCTCCCCAGTCTCGCACTCTCTGACCCGGGCAACATCTTCACTTACCTAGTTGGGACAGGACTCTAGTCGGTATAGGAGCAAGCCAGTGGAAAGAGGAGGAATTGGGAGGAGAATGGGGGAGAGGGAGGTTTATTGATGGATGGAGTTCATGTAGTTCTGTCCTTTGAGCTGTTCTTGCCTATTAATGTTCTGTAATATGTAATGTTTTGTGTGGAACCCAAGGTTGAGTATCTGCTGCTTTTTGCAACTGCTAATGGGGATCCTAATAAAATAACAAATGCTTCCAAATTGTTCTATGGAGATTGCATGGCTGTGTGTTCGATTTTATACATTCTCTCAGTTTCAACGGATGTGGCTGAAATAGCCACATTCACTCATTGGAAGGGGTGTCCACATGCAGTACTGTTGTATACAGTAAAACCAGTCAAAAGTTTGGACACACTCACTCATTCTACAAATTTTCTTAATTTGGACTATTTTCTACATTGTAGAATAATAGTGAAGACATCACCACTATGAAATAACACATATGGAATCATGTAGTAACCAAAAAAATGTTTAACAAATCAAAATATATTTTACATTTGAGATTCTTCAAATTAGCCACCCTTTGCCTTGATGACGGCTTTGCACACTCTTGGCATTCTCTCAACCAGCTTCATGATGTAGTCACCTGGGATGCATTTCAATTAACAGGTGTGCCTTGTAAAAAGTTCATTTGTGGAATTGCTTTCCTTAATGCTTTGGAGCCAATCTGTTGTGTTGTGACAATGTCGTGGTGGTATACAGAAGACAGCCGTATTTAGTAAAATACCAAGTCTATCTTATGGCAAGAAACAGCTCAAATAAGCAAAGAGAAATGACAGTTCATCATTACTTTAAGATATGAAGGTCAGTCAATCCAGAAAATTTCAGTCGCAAAAACCATGATGCGCTATGATGAAATTGGCTCTCATGAGGACCGCCACAGGAAAGGAAGACCCAGATTTATCTCTGCTGCAGAAGATAGAGTTCATTAGAGTTATCAGCCTGAGAAATTTGCAGCCCAAATAAATGCTTCAGAGTTCAAGTAACAGACACATCTCAACATCAATTGTTCATAGGAGACTGCATGAATCAGGCCTTCATGATCGAAATTGCTGCAAAGAAACCACAACTAAAGGACACCACATAAGAATAAGAATAAGAATAATAAGAATACTAACGGATCACTACTAACCAATCAGAAGAAAATACTTGCTTGTCCAAATCTGAGATTTTTGGTTCCAACCGCTGTCTTTGTGAGATGCAGAGTAGGTGAACAGATGATCTCCGCATGTGTGGTTTCCACCGTGAAGCATGGAGAGGAGGAGGTGTGATGGTGTGGGGTGTTTTGCTGGTGGCACTTAACCATGCATGGCTATCACCGCATTCTGCGCTTACTGGTACTATCATTTGTTTTTCAACATCACAACGACCCAAAACACATCTACAGGCTATGTAAGGGCTATTTGATCAAGAAGGAGTGATGGAGTGCTGTATCAGATGACCTGGCCTCCACAATCACCCCACTCCTCAACCCAATAGGAGATGGTTTGGGATGAGCTGGGACAGGAGAGTGAAGGAAACGCAGCCAATAAGTGCTCAGCATATGTGGGAACTCCTTCAGGACTTTTGGAAAAGCATTCCTCTATGAAGCTGGCTGAGAGAATGTCAAGAGTGTGCAAAGCTGTAGTCAAGGAAAAGGGTGGCTACTTTGAAGAATATATTTGTTTAACACTTTTTTGGTTACTACATGATTCCATATGTTATTTCATAGTTTTGATGTCTTCACTATTATTCTACAATGTAGAAAATATTAGGAATAAAGAAACCCTTCAATGAGTAGGTGTCCAAACTTTTGAATGATACTGTATATAGTGTTATTATATATATAGTGTTATTATATATATTTGCTAACAACAACCACATGATGACAACTACAGTGCCTTCAGAAAGTATTCACACCTCTGGACTTTTACCAAAAATGTTATTACAAAATGGTATCAAAATGGATTTGTCATGTTTTTGTTTACAATCTACAGACAATTGTCTGTAATGTTAAAGTGGGTTAAAATTATAACATTTGTAAAAAAAGTATTAACACTAATATACAGTATCTTGATTACAATATACATATAATATATCTCATTTTACATAAGTATTCAACCCCATGGGTCAATACATGTTAGAATCCTCTTTGTCAGAGAATACAGCTGTGAGTCTTTCTGGGTAAATCTCTAAGAGCTTTCCACACCTGGATTGTGCAACATTTGTCCCTTATTCTTTTCAAAATTGTTCAAGCTCTGTCAAATTGGTTGTTGATCATTTGCTAGACAGCCATTTTCAAGTCTTGCCATAGATTTTCAGGCATATGTTAAGTCAAATCTTTAACTCGGTCACTCAGGAATTTCACTGTCTTCTCGGTAAGCAACTCCAGAAAGGTGAATTCATATCCCAGTGTCTGGTGGAAAGCAGATTGAGTCAGGTTTTCTCTAGGATTCCGCCTGTATTTATCTCCATTCCATAAATTTTTTTGCTGGAAAACTCCCCAGTCCTTAATGATTACAAGCATACCCATAACATGATGCAGCCACCACTGTGCTTGAAAACATGGAGTGTACTCAGTGATGTATTGGATTTGCCCCCAAAACATAACACTTTGTATTCAGGATAATTATTTTTGCAGTATTAGTGCCTTTTTGCAAACAGTATGCATGTTGGAATATTTCTATTCTGTACGGCTTCCTTCTTTTCACTCTGTCAATTAGGTTAGTATTGTGGAGACATGTTGTTGAGCCATCCTCAGTTTTCTTGTATCACTGCTACTCAACTCTGTAACTGTTTTAAAGTCACCATTGGCCTCATTGTGAAATCCCTGAGTGCGCCTTTATCTTTGTAGTGACTGGGTGTATTGATACAAAGTGTAATTCCCTAAACTTCACCATGCTCAAAGGGTTATTCAAATTCTGCTTTTTTTAACCCATCTATCAATAGGTGCCCCTCTTTGCAAGGCATTGGATGTCACATTGTATATACGTAATAGGGTTTTTTTAATACTCCACCCAACTTACATAACATGCCATGAAAGGCACGGGACGGAAGCCCAAAACATATACAAAACACACAGGGATGAAACCCAAACAAAAGAGCGAGGTAAAACCTCTAATAAATACACTGGACGAGACCTATAATAACAGTGCACAGAACGAGATCCGTAATAACAAAACACGGGACGAGACCCATACTAACAATACACGGGACGAGACCCATAATAATAATGAACGGGACGAGACCCGTAATAACAATAGACGGGATGAGACCCATACTAACAATAGACGGGATGAGACCCATACTAACAATACACGGGATGAGACCCATACTAACGAAACACGGGACGAGACCCATACTAACAATAGACAGGACGAGACCCATACTAACAATACACGGGATGAGACCCATACTAACAATACACGGGACGAGACCCGTAATAGCAACACATGGGACGAGACCCATAATAACAACACATGGGACGAGACCCGTAATAACAGTGAACGGGATGAGACCAATAATAACAGTGAACGGGATGAGACCCGTAATAACGATACACAGGACGAGACCCGTAATAACAACACATGGGACGAGACCCGTAATAACAACACATGGGACGAGACCCGTAATAACAACACATGGGATGAGAACCGTAATAACAATACACGGGACGAGACCCGTAATAACAATACACGGGACAAGACCCGTAATAACAATACATGGGACGAGACCCATACTAACAATACACGGGACGAGACCCATAATAACAGTTGCACAAAACACACAGCAAGAAAGCCAAAAAAGACAGGTACTCACAGGACCAACGGACATGGTACCAGCAGCGGGACAACACCGGCCTCGGGGTCGACCACAGGGATGCTTTGCAGGTCGGTCAGGGCAGGCAGAGGGCCAGGTTCTGGGTGAAAAGCCAGGTACAGCTCCAGAGGTAGCGTTGTCAGACGAGCCAGGTGCAGCTGCCAAAGTCGGGGCAGCGTTAGACGGGCCAATTGCATAATAGTTGCCATGGCCGGTGGTTAGTAGATCGGCAAAGTCAAGCGCCCGGAGGGAGGGAACAGGAATAGGCATGACAGTACCCCCCCGCCCCCCGTATTCAGCCCAGGGAAGGAAACGAGCCCACTCCCCCTACCGGTCCAGGCAGTGACTCCTTGGAACCTCCCCAGCTCCTGGTTGGTCCTCTCCACCCGCCCATTGGACTGAGGCTGATACCCGGATGTGAGGCTGACCGTGTCCCCCAGCTTCTCCATAAAGGCTTTCCAGGTCCCGCAAAGTGAATTGGGGACCACGATTGGAAACGATGTCCTCCGGAAGGCCATAATGCCGGAAGACCTGCTTGAATAGTACCTCAGCAACCTGGAGAGTGGTAGGTCGACCAGAGAGAGGGATAAAACAGCAGGATTTAGTGAATCTGTCAACAACAACCATAATAGTGGTAAAACCATCAGAAAGGGGGTTGCAAAGTCTATGGACAGA